>NC_133382.1:2964180-3037850 GCF_049309525.1 Garra rufa
TATTAATTAAAACGAAAATTAAGAAAAAAATTATTTCAGCTACATTTTCCATTTTAATTTAGATTAACTGTACTAAAACAAGCATATAGACATATATTTAAAAACAATTACAAAGAATTCAAACTAAATATTTTATGAGCAAATATTTGTTTGGTTTTCTATTCATTTTCTATGGAGTTTGTAATTCATGCATTGTAATTCAAACTATCTTATTTTCTAGCAATAAATATAATAATCAAAGTAAAATATAAAACATTGAAACAGGATGCAAACTAAGTAATCATAATGTCATTAATAAACTAATACTAATATTAAACCATTTAAAAAAAACGATTAATTTTTCAACAGAGTTTAGTGGTTAGTCTAAACTTAAATAAATAAACAAACATAGCCAAAATTTTACAAACTGCAAACTGATATTAATATCTTTTTTTGTTGACATCTGATCTTGAGTAACTGGATTGAATGGTTGAGCTGAACTTAAATAAATCAATTAATAAATAAATATTACAGAAAAAGTTCTTAATTACTTAAGTAACCAAAATTAATTATTGAAATACAGCAATGATTTAAAATTAATTATTATTATTTTTTATGTTCATAGTTACTTAAATAACATACATTTTATTACCAAATAATTTGTTTTTATTTATGTATCACTTAAAAACATCCCAACATTTACTGCAATAATGAAATTATTTTAGCATAGTTTTGATGTTCATACCCGGTTACTTGAATAAATAACTAGTGTGTTTCCACTGGCTTGCATATAGTAATCCTATGTGGATTTTACTGTGGGTAATAATTGCTAAAAATCATGGTATTCACAAAAGCCCAGTATGAGTCAGTTTAATCCAGTGTGAAAATGGTTTAATGCAGCAGCCGAATAGAATACAACCATGAAATTATAAAAGTAATGATGCCATTAACCATAATAAAAATTAGATAATTACCCATACATCACATTTAGTCAATTAGCTCATTTACTCTAATAATCTATATATTATATGTGACCCTGGACCACAAAACCAGTCTTAAGTCGCTGGGGTATATTTGTAGCAATAGCCAAAAATACATAGTATGGGTCAAAATTATTGATTTTTCTTTTATGCCAAAAATCATTAGGAAATTAAGTAAAGATCATGTTCCATGAAGATTTTTTGTAAAATTCCTACTATAAATATATCAAAATGTAATGTATGATTAGTAATATGCATTGTTAAGAACTTAATTTGGACAACTTTAAAGGTGATTTTCTCAGTATTTTGATTTTTTGCACCCTCAGATTCCAGATTTTCAAATAGTTGTATCTCGGCCAAATATTGTCCTATCCTAACAAACCATACATCAATAGAAAGCTTATTTATTGAGATTTCATGTGATGTATACATCTCAGTTTTGTAAAATTTAACCTTATGACTGGTTTTGTGGTCCTTTATTTATTGGTGGTGTTATGTGTGCATGACTGATCTGCAGTCAGCTGATAACAGAGCCATAAAGAGCCTGAGGTTACGGTGGTTTCACACGCTGCACTTTCACGTGTTCGTCATGTAATCTTCTCACACTCATTTAGCTCGGTTAATTAGACTGTGTGAATTCTGCCTCAGGAATTACAGCTGCAGACATTTAACAATGTTCTCAAGGCCAGATAAATCAACTACAGGTTTTTCTCTCTATAGAGTTCATAAAACCCACGCTTTTCATATCAATCACTTGAACTACTCTTCTGCGGGAACATTTCTGATATTAAAAGTAAAATACTATTAAGCTTAATGGGTTGAGTGAAAAATGGCCATTTCAGTTTCTCCTGGAATATTCATACAATATTTAATATTTATATTTATTTAATAATTAAATATTTGTATAATGGCAAGTACTATGAATGAAGACTAATAGTGTCACCAATATTGATGCCTCTGTTGCAGATAGTTTCTTTATTTATTTATTTTAGGGGTTCAAGTGTAGCGCTGAAGATCAGCAATCTCCATGTAAAACTGATCATGCAGACCAAACCGTAAGTCATAGAGACTTGAAACTTGGAGGGATGTACTCACACCACCAACAACGTCACCAAAGCGCATCCCATTTTATTTTGTATATTTTGCAAATACTACTTTTGTGAATTACTCCTGGGTTTTTCGCCTGATCGGAACCAAACCAGTGGAGAAAGATTCTGGAGAGCGAATATTAATAATTATTTAAAAAAGTCTAACTTTTGACTCTGTTGCAAGGGACGCCACAACGTTTGAAAGGAGTGGAACTACTTTTAGTAAAATGCCTATAACTCCTGAATGGAATGAGATCTTCACAAAACTCAGAACAGAGTTTGGCCACTTGGTGGCGCTATAAAAGGAATAAAAATCATAAAAATGAATGATACCAGAACAGCGATCTCTATGTAAACCTGATTGTGCAGACCAAACCGTAAGTCAGACTTGTAACAATGTCACCAAGTCTCGCCCCAATCGGCCCGACAGGGGGCGCTACAGCGATCAAAAGTAGGAAATTGCATGAAACCACAAAATGTTCAGGTCTTTTGGATTTTAATGAAATCCTACTTTGAACAAGTCCTAGGTTTTTCGCCCGATTAGAACCAAACCAGTGCAGAAAGATTCTCTGAAGAGCGAATATCAATAATTAAAAAAAACTAATTTTAACAAATCTAACTTTCGACTCACTCTCGCAAAGGGACTCCAAAGTGTTTGAAAGGGGCAGGGCCACTTTTAGTAAAATGCCTATAACTCCTGAGCAGAATTAGATATCTTCACAACACTTCCAAATTTAACTTATGCGCAAAACTGGAACAACGCATAAAACATTTGTGCATAAAGCAGCTCTTCCATCCAACAAGACAGAGAACAAAGTCATCACTTGCTGACAAATTTCCACTAAATATCACTAATAAAACTAGGTCACTGAAAATAATACGTTTCATATAAATATATTTAAATGAAGGGATTGTAGTAGGGACGTGACGGAAATTTTTCCACATGTTAACTGATGAGGCAACGCAGGCAATACAGGTATCACCGAGGGGAAAGGATGGGGGTAAGTTAGTTTGTAAGAGTTTTCCCACGTTCCCACACTTTTCTTCCTTTTTAAATAGCTTGTAAATGCCCGTGCATGAGCATTTTACTTTTACTTTCGAATTTGCGTCAATTCGGCGTCAATTGATTGAATGGACGACAACAAAACAGTACGACTAACTCACTTAGTCTATATTAAACACAGAATTATTCATTTATTAACAAAAATAAAATAACTGTTAAATAACTTACACAAAGTGTATATATATATATATATATATATATATATATATATATATATATATATATATATAAACAGGCCTACTGAAAATCAGCAAACACGGTGGAATAAATAAGAACTGAATGTTCTTCCAATGAACTTCCAAAATCGCCTTTTAGATAAACGGCAACAGTCAACAGGCCTTTTTAAAATCCAAATTATACTCTACTCCAGCCGCGGATCTGTGATGCGACTGTTTCTCTAACTGAACAAAATGATTTTTATTTCTATATAAAAAAAAAATCAAAACGTGGTGGACAAGTGATGAAACTAGTAAATGAAACATTTCAGTATGACCAATAAAACATTTCTGATGCTGTGAGACACGATGGGTCTGCTGGTTAGTCCAGTTATCTCGTTCTATCAGTGCAGAGTCACATGATTTTTTTTAATGCGCATGGAGGAATTTATTCGGTAAAAGTGTTTCCATCGTAGTTTATGCGCATTTATTCTTATCGGATAAAAAGTTTATCCTACTCAGTTGTGCGCATAAGTTTTTAATGCGCATTTTTAGAACTTATGCGCATTTTCTCATTTCCATCCAGAGATTTTTTATGCAATATTCCAAAATGTGCATAAAAATAGGTGAATGGAAACACATCTACATATGCATGAGCTCTATCTGAGGTCACAGGACCAAAATCACAGAGCTTGGCCACTTGGTGGAGACTTAAAACTTGGAGGGATGGCAGTACTTATACATGAAACCACAAAATGATCAGCTCATTAAGATTTTTTGCAAATCCTGCTACTCCTAGTTTTTTCGCCCAATTGGAACTAAACCAGTGCAGAAAGATTATCTTGAGGGTGGATATCAATAATTATCCAAAAAAAAAAAAAAAAAAACACAAAGAGATGCCAAGACGCTCAAAAGGGGTGGAGACACTTTTAGTAAAATGCCTATAACTCCTGAACGGAATGAGATGTCTAAGGAAACTTATGTATAAACTCAACCTGAGGTCACAGGACAAAAATAACTGAGCTTGGCCACTTGGTGGCGCTATAAGAGGAAAAAAATCATAAAAATGACTGATCACAGATCAGCGATCTCCTCGTAAAACTGATCGTGCAGACCAAATGGTAAGTCATAGAGACTTGAAACTTGGAGGGATGGTAGTACTCACGCACATATATATCTTTTACAAGCTCTGTTGAGTTTAGCTTATGTCTGATCTGCCTGTGTTCTTTCATGGTGGTAAATTGCAAAAGTCATATGCCAATATTTCCATAAATATGGCATTAAGCACCGCATGAGAAAACCATATGATCCCTTTCCGCTCTATTGATGGCAAAGCAGTTAAAAGAGCCCCACCACCAGCCCTCTATAGTGCACACTACAGTAAAGAGATTTCAGAATGGAAATCCTGTCTCAGACGAGCCAGAGGAAGAGCATTAAAGATAGAGATACAACACACTGATTAAACCATCAGGGAGTGTGTGACCAATGTAAGATCAGAATAAAGAGGGGAAAAAGAAGAGATGAAACACTTTCAAAAAACCTAGTGAGCTCGATTATAACAGTCAGTGACACACACTTAATTCACTAAAATCAAGGAAAAAATTATCCGAAAATTAAATTCTGTCATCATCGACTCTCGTTCCAAACCCATCTTGGAACACAAATGAGACATTTTATTATTCTCTCATCATTTTTTGAGCATCCATTGAAAGTCCACATAATCACCATTTTCAAGCTTCAAGAAACACTTAATAGTCAAATCGCCTGGAGTCATATTTGATCCGAAAGCATATCAGAGTAATTCCAGTTCTCATCAAAGGTTTTTGTGTGACTTCAGAAGGTTTACATTATATGTAAGCGTAGTACATAAGCAGCACATTGATTACTTTTTGCAGTGCTTTTTATAATGCAAAATTGTATAAAAATAGATATGTGCAACACTCAAAAAATTCACCCTTTTGTGTTCTGCAGATAACATCCAACGTATAGTTAATGTCTGGAATGAAGGCAAATGAGAGTAAATGATGACAGAATTTCATTTTTGGGATATTTATTATATATCAAATCAAATCTTTCTCACGTCAAGCTGTCGTACAGATTGCAATGCAGTTTGTAACTTATCAGTGTTTAGTGTCAGTAAGAAAATAATAAAAAAAATAATGCTTTTGTTCATCAAGGCTGCATTAAATTGATCAAGTGGCAGTAAGTCATTTATAATGTTACAAACTATTTCTGTTTCAAATAAATGCTGTTCTTTTGAGCTTTTTATTCACATGTGAATCTTGAAAAATTAAATCCGTCACGGTTTTTACAAAAATATTGTGCAGCAAAACTGTTTTCAACATTGATAATAATCAGAAATGTTTTTAAAGCATATTAGAATGATTTCTGAAGGATCATGTGACAATGAAGACTGGAGTAATGATGCTGAAAATTCAGCTTTGATCACAGAAATAAATTATATTTTAACATACACTGCCACTCAAAAGTTCAATAAGACTTTTAATGCTTTTTAAAAGAGACTTTTCCACTCATCCAGGCTGCATTTATTTGATAAAAAATACAGGAAAAAACTATTAAATGTTAAATCAATTTAAAATAGTGGTTTTCTATTTTAATATCCTTTAAAGTATAATTTATTCCCGTGATGCAAAGCTGAATTTTCATCAGCAATTACTCCAGTCTTCAGTGTCAGATGATCCTTCAGAAATTATTCTAATACACTCATCAATGTTGGAAACAATAATGCTGCATAATAATTTTTTTGGAACCTGTGATACTTTTTTCAGAATTATTTGATAAATAAAACATTAAAAAGAACAGCATTTATTTAAAATAGAAAACTTTTGTAACAATAAACAAAAGTTTGGGGTCAGTAAATCTTTTCTTTCTCTCTCTCTTTGAGAGAAATTAATACTTTTTATTCAGCAAGGATGAGTTAAACTGATAAAAAGTGAAAGCAAAGACTCATATTGTCAGAAAAGATTTCTATTTTGAATACATAAATATTAGGCAGCACAACTGTTTCCAACATTGATAATAAAAGTAATAAATCAGTATGATTTCTGAAGGATCATGTGACACTGAAGACTGGAGTAATGATGCTAAAAATTCAGCTTTGATCATAGGAATAAATTGCATTTGAACAGATATTCACATAGAAAAATGTTATTTTAAATTTTAATAATATATCAGAATTTTTACTGTATTTTTGATCAAATAAACAGTCTTGGTGAGCAGAAGAGACTTCTTTCAAAAACTTGACAAACTTTCGTTTATGTGTATTACTTGATATAAACTTTACATCACTAGTGCCAATAATGCCTCAAATTGTATTTGGATCCAAGACACTAGGTTTTAAGACAGACCCAAAAAAGTAAGAGATAAAGTCTATTCCAAAGACCCCCAGGAAGTGATTGTGAGACAGAAGGAGCCCAGAGAGAGCCATCAGTGCAGGTTTGACATTGAGTGAGAGAGCAGAGAGCAGACTGTGGGTTTGTGAAGAAGAGCTTGCCTGAGTGAACTCCTGCTCTACCTATCCTGATGGACAGCTCCTCCTCCTCTGAAAGGCCGGCCATCGAGCTCTTCTTCTTATCTTTGGCCAGTTTGGCATCAGACGCCAGAGCCATATGAGGGTCCGTCCCGACACCCTGTAGAAAACAACAAACGACAGATATAAACACACTTAACCAAGGGGTACAACTAAAAAGATTTCAATTATTCTTTAGTGGTCAAATAATATTCATGCATGTATTTGTTTATTTTATTTATTTGTTTATTCTTTGATTTATTTACTTATTAATATAAAAAATACATCTATTTATTTTAGTATTGTTTGATGTTCATACACACTTATGAATAAATAAATACTGTTAATATTATTAGTTAATTAAATGCATTTATTGACTAGATTTTACTTAATAAATTAACAAATAAATGATGATAACATGTTACTTTCTACTCATCCATTTATATTTGTATTTATGTACTTAAAGTAATCATAATTTATTTAGTGACATAAATTAATAAATTGAATTATTTATATTTGTATTGTTTCAAACTTTCAATGTCCAAACCCAGTTAATTATATAAATTAATAAATAAATAAAATGAAAATTCTATTCATTTATTCATTCATTTATATTTATATGTATCTTATTTATATTAATAATATATTAAAACATACCTGGTTACTTAAATAAATTAATAGAATAAATGATAATTCTATTCATTTATTTATATACATTCATTTATTATTTATATTTACTTTTATTTATGTGAAATAAATAATAAATTACATTTTTTTTTCTTAATGGTCATACCCGGTTAAATAAATTAATTAATAAATAATGATAATTCTATTTTTTCATTTATTTATATTTATATTTATTAACTTAAAATAAATTATTTATTTTTGTATTGTTTTAATGTCCATACCCAGTTAATAATTAAATAAATGATAATCCTATTCATTCATATATTTTCATATTTACATTTATTTATGTACTTAAAATAACAACAGTTTATTTAATGAAATAAAACAATAAATTCAATTATTCGTTTCAGTGTCCATACTCCATTATTTAAATAACTTAATAAATAAATGATGTTAATTCTGTTCTTTTATTTATTTATATTTATTTTAATAGTTTATATAATTTTATATTTATTTTGTGAAATAAATTAATAAAAATATTTTTTGTATTGTTTGGTGTTTATACATGTTTATTTAAATTAATAAATAAATAATGTTATTTATTTATTTGTTTGTTTGTTTACTTAACTTAAAGTAACAATAATCTATTCATTTAAATAAATTACACCATTCATTTTAGTATTGTTTTATTTAGTATTTTTATTGTCTTTTGATCATGCAATGCAGGTTGACTTCTCAGATACTTCTTAGTTTCTTTAATTATTCAAAAATATTTGACTGTTGAATCAAACCAACCAAAATCAAGTATTCCAGAGAGGCATGTAATAATAATCAATAGATGATCCGCTGCATTTACATGAATGTTACTCAGTGAGATCTCATCTTTAATAAAGCTCATATCTGACGCACAGCGAAAGCCTCAGCCTTTAAATGCCTCTCACCTTGTGTTTGTCATTTATAAACATGATTAAACACCCAGTCTGACACCACTGGTCTAGACGTCACCCAAGAAAATATCTACCTACACAAACCAAATGCCTTCAGTCACTGATATCGACCCATATATTTGTCTTTCTTCAAAAAAACATTCGCTTTTGAAAACACAAGCAGAGTGAAATTGCACACATCCATTTCAGAGCTGCCATTAATAAAGCTCCTCGGGCCATTGCATTCGCTCTAAATATTCAGTAAACACACACAGAGAGATGTGACATTAAGAAGGCACATTACCACAGGCTAAAATCCATTGCAAAAAAAAAAACAGACATACCGCTAGGCTAAAAATGAGCTCAATGACATGTCAATAAATGTTTACGAGTTCATTCACAACAAATCTTTTCATATGGTAGTCAAATTAATTATTTTTACATTTTTGGAATCATTCGATTAAGACAAATCTAGACAGAACAAAATGAGATTTCTTTAACAAACTTGGTACACATGTGTAGGAGCTCATTCTTTGGTCAAATTAAGAAAAATGTGCAGCTCTGACTACAAGATGAAAAAACAAAAACAGCTATAACTATGCAAGCGTTAGTCCGATTGACCTGAAAATTGGTATGCAGTGTCTTTGTCCAATATGCTATAAGGGTCTGAGAGGACATTGGCATATCTCAAAAAACATGGCTGCCATTAGCCAAATAAATCTTGGTGGGAATGTTTGACTCATGGCCCTAAAGGTCAGTAAGAATTATGAAAGAAATCGGACACTAGTTGACACTAAGTTTTATGGCTTTGTAATCACATGGTGTTTCACACATCTTTATACTGAGCAACTTTGCTTCAATATCCATTGCTGTCAATCAAATTGTTATAAATATTCGCAATTATGTTAACAAGGCCATTTCGAAAAGGGCCCAAAAGCTTATAAAATCTAAACAAAACTTTCAGAAATTTGGTGCAAACATGTGGCAGATGAATCCTAACAAGCATGCAAAGTTTCATGGAGATTGGACAATAGGAGGTGCTATAACAGTTAAAAAGGCTTTTAAAACAAGATTTATATGGTAAATAACCTCAAAAAAAATGCTCAGATATTCACACAAACTCTAGATCTTCATATCATATGATATATCTACTCATTTTGAACAACTTTGCCTCTTGAACCACTGCTGTCAATCCAACTGTTCTTTAAATATTTTATTTTATTTAAAAAAAAAATACTTTTTGCGAACTGGTCCTAGGTTTTTCACTCAATCTTTTGTACTTTGGTTAGCTATAACAGCGTCATTTAGAAAAGGGGCATGGCCACATATACCCAAAGCTTATAAAAGATAAACAAAAGCTCAAAACTTTACGAAAATTGGTGAAAACATTTGGCAGATAACTCTCAAAAAGCATGCAAAGTTTCATGGAGATCCGACAATAGACACTATAACAGTTAAAAAGGCTTCAACAACACAAGATTTCTATGATATATAATCTCAAATTGCTAAAACAAGAAGTTCAGATATTCACACAAACACTAGATCTTATTATGATATGATATATCTCCTCATTCTGAACAACTTTGCCTTTTGGACCACTGCTGTCAATCCAATTGTTCTTTAAATATTTGATTTTATATAAATAAATTAAAAAACTACTTTTGCGAACTAGTACTAGGTTTTTCACACGATCTTGATCAAACCACTGCAGCACAGTTCTCCAAACTCTCTAGATCATAATTATCAAAAAGTTGAATTTTGTCCTTTGGTTAGCTATGAAGGGGACGTTTAGAAAAGGGGCATGCCCACATAAACCCAAAAGCTTATAAAAGCTAAAGAATAAATCAAAACTTCATGTAAATTGGTGAAAACATTTGGCAGATGACTCTCAAAAAGCATGCAAAGTATTAAGAAAACCAGACAATAGGTGGTGCTATAACAGTTAAAAAGGCTTCAAAAACAAAATATGTCTATGGTAAATAATCTCAAATTGCTAAAAAAAAAAAATTGCTCAGATATTCACACAAACACTAGACCTTCATATCATATGATATATCTCCTCATTCTGAATAACTTTGCCTCTTGGACCACTGCTGTCAATCCAACTGTTCTTTAAATATTAAATTTTATTCAAATAAAATATATTTCTGAACACTTACTTTTGCAAACTAGTCCTAGGTTTTTTCACTCAATCTCTATCAAACCAGTTCTCCAAACTCTCAATAATTATCAAAGAAAAAGTTGAATTTTGTACTTTGGTTCGCTATAACAGGGTCATTATAAAAGGGGCATGGCCACATATACCCAAACGCTTATAAAACCCTAAACAAAAACTCAAAACTTTACGAAAATTGGTGCGAACACGTGGCAGATGATTCATGGAGATTGGACAATAGGTGGCACTATAACAGTTTAAAGGGCTTTAAAAACACAAGATTTCTGGTAAATGACCTCAAAAAGATACTGCTCAGATATCCACACAAACACTATATCTTCATATCATATGATATATGTGACCCTGGACCACAAAACCAGTCTTAAGTCGCTGGGGTATATTTGTAGCAATAGCCAAAAAATACATTGCATGGGTTAAAATTTTGGATTTTTCTTTTATGCCAAAAATCATTAGGAAATTAAGTAAAGATCATGTTCCATGAAGATTTTTTGTAAAATTCCTACTGTAAACATATCAAAATGTAATTTTTGATTAGTAATATGCATTGTTAAGAACTTAACTTGGACAACTGTAAAGGTGATTTTCTCACTATTTTGATTTATTTGCACCCTCAGATTTCAGATTCTCAAATAGATGTATCTCGGCCAAATATTGTCCTATCATAACAAACCATACATCAATAGAAAGCTTATTTATTGAGCTTTCATATGATGTATACATCTCAGTTTTGTAAAATTTAACCTTATGACTGGTTTTGTGGTCCAGGGTCACCTATCTCCTCATTCTGAACAAATTTCCCTTAAGAACCATTGCTGTCAATCAAATCGTTCATTAAATATTCACGATTAAGTTAAAAACTTACTTTTGCGAACAACTTTGCCTCTTGGACCACTGCTGTCAATCCAATTGTTCTTTAAATATGATTTTATTAAGAAAAATTGTGAACTAGTCCTAGGTTTTTAACTCAAAATCAATAAAACCACTGCAGGACAATGTTCTGAACTCTCTGTCAATAATTATCAGAAACATGTTGAACATTTGCAGTTATAACATGGTCATCTAATAATATGGTCATGATCTAGTGTTCCCAAACTCTATATATTTTATATGAAAACTCTAAACTTCACAAATCTAAGTAAACTCATACATCATACAGTATGTTCTGGCGTCAGCCATTTATTAAATGTTGCCTTACACCCTAACAAGCCATAAAGGCCTTATTTGCTCAAATCTCGGTAATTGCTGCTTGCAGCTATATTATAATTACTTATTACACTGTACACATGACACAAATGCTGCTTAATTCAACTGTGCACGTTTTAAAACTAATATCTTTTGTCATATTTATGTAACTTCGCTGAATGTTGAACAGTACAATTCACCTCAAAGCAAACGGCCGTAATAACATCATCTCCTATTCACTTTGATGCATGTGGAGAGCAGAAAGAGGCAAACCATGATGGAGTTAAATGGTTATGTGCATCTGTTGTGAAATGGCACATTTTTAGCTTCCATTAGAGTCGAGGGAGATGCTGTTTCTTATATTGATTGTTTGCTCTTTATGGCTACGAGTTAAAATCACCTAAAAGCATCTGAAAAACAGAACATTTTCCATCTACGGCCTCATCTGGTTATCTGCTCACTCAAACCTGGTCAGGCTGACCTTCTGGCTGAATTTACCATGGTTTTACGCAGTTTACAGCCGGTCAGGCATGGGAAACTAGTTAAAAGCAACTAAGACTAGCTTAAATTAGCCAAAAAAACAAACAAATAAATATATAAACGGAGCTAAATTTTATTCATTTACTTCAGAAACTGTAATTTATTGAAATACATTTATGAAGTAATTTATTTTAGTATTGTTTTTATGTTCATACATGGTTAAATGAACAAAAATAAATAAGTAGATTTGAATTTTATTTACTTTTTAAGTAAATTATTAAGTAAATGAAGTGAAAATTATTTACAGAAACAAATTAATAATTATTTTAGTATTGTTTTGACATTCATATATGGTTAAATAAATAAAAAACTTACATTTTATGTAAGTAATAAAATAAATTTTAATTTATTTAGGCAAATAAATTAGTTACTTAAGTGAAGTAAACATAAGTCTATTTATTTATTTAACCATGTATGAACATCAAAACAACATTAAAGTAAATTTCAGTTTATTTAGGTAAATAAATTACAGTTACTTAAATTAAAATTAAGTTTATTTATGTATTCATTCATTTTTTTATATATTTATTAATTTAATGTTTATTTATTTAATAAATGTTTGTTTGTTTATTTATCTATTAAATTACAGTTACTTAAGTAAATGAATATTAAATGTTGTTTATATTTATTTATTTAATTAATTGTTTATTTAATTCATTAACATCAAAATAGTACTAAAATAAACAACTTTATTTACCCAAATAAATTAACAATGTCACTTATTTTAGTAGTATTTTGATGATCATAAAATAAATAAATAAACTTAATTTGAATTATCTTACCTAAATACATTTACAAAGTCATTTGTTTTAGCACTGATTTGATGTTCATTAATAAATCAACCAATCAATAAATAAACAAATCCAAAAATAAAATTTTTATTATTATTTATTTATTATACTTTACTGCAATTAATTAACTAAATAAATTAATAAAGTCATTTATTTTACTATTGCTTTGATGTCCATACATGGTTAAATAAATAAATACATATCTTACATACAAATTTCTCCTGTCTTTCCATTATCTCTATTATCTATGCACTTTCCCTTTGCCTATCCGTCAACAACCTCAGATGTGAAGATAATATTCACATGCAGTCATGTATTTATTATAAATATTTGACATATCTTGCATTCACCTCAGCAAATGACTAAACTCAGACTTTAGAGTGGATTCGCATCAATAGTCAGCGTCACTTTAGAGGCCTGAAGACGCTCACGTCACCTTGCGTTCGCAAAAGAAGTCAATAACAGCTCTTTAAGGCAATCTGGAAAATACTTTCCATCAACTAAACTCAAAAGCGTTTCATCTCGATAATTTAATATGACGGAAATGCCAATGTCACAACCACAGGTGAACAATGAGCACACAAGAGCTTTATACAAAATAATCACTATAATCTAAACACAACAGAGCGTTCAGTGTGTGTCGGAGCCAAGAGAACAATTCATGACTTTTAGAAATTTCAAAGTAGCAAAGTTCAAAATATGCAAGCAATCCTCTGATTGACAGACGAAAAATGAATGCAGTGCAATCATGCATCGTCTATCAAACAAACATACAATCAGTCACCTCAATGCAGATCATCTGCAAGAACCCTGAGCTTGTGGCTCATATTTGTGCAATAATTCAGAAACAAATCCATGAAAAGTTATCATTAGAGATTGATGGTGAAGTGTCATTTATTTCAATGAAATATTTTAATATGCAGAAAGAACTTAAGAAATACATCAGTCTCTGCAGAGCAGCAAATGTGTGACCTCCAGCAGAATGTCACTGCTCCTTATTCCAGATGAAACATGATTGTAAACATTGATGTGTGTGTCTTAGAGAAATACCAATGTGCAAGCTATTAACCTCTTTCACTTCAGAGACCAGATCCAGCCAGTCTCATCTGCTCAGATCCTCCCAACACACACACTAACATAAATACACACGAACACTCACAGATGAAGGGCACTAAGGCAAAGGAGCAAGATGGGCTACCATTATACTGTTTTTATACCGATATAAGTCTACAAATGAAAAGACAAACCTGAGTAAGCGAAACAAGATTGTGTACACACTCATCCATTTAAAATGGTTCAAAATGGTTCTGAAAGGTTCTTTGGGGAACCAAATTGGTTCTTCTATGGCATCACTGCAAAAACACCTTTTTGGAACCCTTTTTTTTTTTTAAAGAGTGTAGCCTACACTCTTTAAAATAAAAGTTTCCAAAAGGGTGTTTTTGGTTATTTGTTACAAAAAATAAATCATGGCAGTGATCAAAGTCTCAAAGTATCTTGAGATGTGACCTAAAAGAAAAATGTAAGTCCTTTTTTTATCTCGCAATTCTGACTTTATCTATCAAGTTTATGTTTCGCAATTCCGACTTTAGAACTCGCAACTGCGAGTTTATGTCACACAATCATGACTTAATTTCTCAGAATTGTGAGACTTTTTAATTGTAAAGTCCAATTTTAAAGGGGAAAAAAGACTGATATGTTCTCAAAATTCGTGATTTGAGTTTATATCTGCTAGTTCTAAATTAATAATTCGCAATTGCATGCTATAAAGCTTATAAATGCTTCAAATTTTTTCCTCACAATTGTTTATATAATGCAATTCTGAGAAAAAAGTAAAAATCGTGAGATATAAACTTGCAATTCTGAGAAAAAAGTTAATTCAGACTTTATTTATTAGAATCTCACAATATATCTCTATTTTATTCAGTGGCAGACATGGGCTTCCATAGTTAAGAGTGTGTTTTTGCACAACAAAAAAACAACGCATTTTAAAATCATTAAAAACTACTAAAAAAAGGGATCATTCTAATATGCTGAGGCTCAAAAACATTTCCTATTCTTTTTTCTGCTTAATATTGTTGTTAAAAATGTAATTAAATGAAATAATAAAATAAATAAATAAATAAATAAATGAGGAAAAAAGATGTTAAGAACTCTTGTTAATAATTGAGTACTAATAATAATAACAAAAAAGCAGCAATATCAGAATGATTTCTGAAGGATCATGTGACACTGAAGGCTAGAATAATTAGGCTAAAAACACAGCTTTGATCACAGCAATCAATTACATTTTAGCATATATTCAAATAGAAAACAATTCTTTTGAATAGTAAAAATATTTCACAATATTGCAGTTTTAACTGTATTTTTTAGAAAATAAATACAGTCTTGGTGAGCAAAAGGGACATTTAAAAAAATGCAATTATTCCAAGTTTGTCTACTAGCATATAAATGGCCTCAGAGCCAACATAAATGAACTAATCTATAGTTTTGTTTGCATAGGCTGTTTAAATCATTAAACTGTGGTCTGAGATCTACAAAACCATGTCAAGTTTGTATATGCATGTGAGAGATGAGAGTTTGATTATATACCTGCAATTTATTGCTCTTATCTAATGTCCTCACAATCTCAGAGCGTTTATGACATTACGATTGTATCGTCAAACGAAACGTGCACCATGTTCTCAAACAAAATCAAACAGGATACTTTAGTGTTAAAATAACACAAGCAAGCAGCGTCCTTTCCACTATTCTCCTCGAACTCAAAAACCTATGTTCAATATGGTAACGACTGATATTAAAGCGTGTTGTAAAGCCGAACGTCCAGTACTTTAGAGGAACATGCTGCTTCTGTTTGAGGAACAGAATGAGTGCTCGGTTTGATCACAGGCGCTGAGTCTGTGCATGTGTCAGCGTGCAAGAAATGCATCATGTTTGTCATCCACTGTCCTTTGTTTGTGGGTAAATTACGAGGGCTGACGTCCGCAATCGATCCAAATGAGCAAGCCGTTAGCAGGATTTATGGAGGAAGGACACACGGGGGATAAATGATCACTGCCCGCTCTTATCAGCGCTCTATACACCAGATGACACGCGACAGCTCCCGCTGGGACAATTAACACCCTTGCTGCTGCTGATCTCTTTGGCTCTTGAACAAAATACATTCATTCTTCAAGGCATCATATCATGAAAAAATACTTTTTATTGATTTCTTTTAATAAATGAGTTTTATATACGATGTAAACATACTCTAACATGCACTTGGTGGCCCCCAAAAGTATTACAACAATTTGTGGTTGTCAGACGTTACAGAGGAGGATTATTGTAGTATCCACTACAATAATCTCGGAACTAGTTGTTTAAAAGCAATTGCATGCTTAAGGTACATTGTCATGCCAATATGCGGCAACAAATGAAAAACAATGCATTTTAAAATCATTAAAAACTATTAAAAAAGGAATCATTCTAATATGCTGAGGCTCAAAAACATTTCTGATTCTTTTTTTTTTACTTAATATTGTTGCTTTCAAAATTAAATTAAATTAAATTAAATTCTTAAATTAAAATAATCAATAAATAAATAAATGAGGAAAAAAGACATAAGAACCCTTGTTATTAATTGAGTACTACTACTACTACTACTACTAAGAATAATAAGAATAATTAAAAAAGCAGAAAATCAGCATATTAGAGTGATTTCTGAAGGATCATGTAACAATGAAGGGTGGAATAATTATGCTGAAAATGTATCTTTGATCACAGCAATCAATTACATTTTAGCATATCTTCAAACAGTAAAAATATTTCACAATATTAAAAAGGTACATTGTTATGCCAAAATGTGGCAACAAATGAGTAAATTGAAACCTATTTGTTGAAAAACATTGATTCATTCAGGAACAAAACAAATTGCTTCTTATGAGTTAGCCACTGAATCGTTCACTCAACCAATTTTTGGAAAAACACCAATTCATTCAGGAACAATACAAGTTTATCATTATGACTGAGATTCATTCATTCATTCAACTAATTTGTTCAAAAACAGTGTACAAAAACTGTTCAGGAATGAAACAACTGTCTTTATGAGTGAGTTAGGCCAATCACTCAAACGATTCATTCAAAAACACTGAGAACAAAAATTCAGGAACAAAACAATGTACTCCTTATGAATGAGTCACTGAATCATTCACTCAAATGATCGGTTCAAAAACACTGATTCATTCGAGAACAAAACAACTTAATCATTATCAGTATTAGTCACTGAATCATTCATTCATCCAATTTGTTGAAAAACATTTTTTCAGGAACGAAACAAGTGGCTCGTTATGAGTTAGTCATTAAATCATTCACCAAATGGTTGTGCAAAAACACTGATTCATTCAAGAACAAAACAAATGACTTCTTATGAGTTCTTCTTATGAGTTCTTCTTATGAGCAAGTGACTCTTTATGACTTAGTCATTGAATTATTCACTCAAATGTTTGTCCAAAAAAAAGGAGTGAAACAAGTGACTTATTAAGAGCAATTCATTAAACCATCCACTCAACGATTGCTCAAAAACAGATTCATTCGGGAATGAAACAAGTGACTCCTTATGAGATAGTCATTGAATCATTCACCAAATGGTTGTTCAAAAACTCTGATTCATTCAGGAATGAAACAAGAGACTCCTTATAAGCAAGGTATTGAATCATTCACCAAACAGTTGTGCAAAAACACTGATTCATTCAAGAACAAAACAAATGACTCCTTATGAGAAAGTCATTGAATTATTCACTCAATCGGATGTTCAAAAACTCTGATTCATTCAAGAATGAAACAAGAGACTCCTTATAAGCAAGGTATTGAATCATTCACCAAATGGTTGTGCAAAAACACTGATTCATTCAAGAACAAAACAAATGACTTCTTATGAGTTAATCACTGAATCATTCACTCAAACGGTCATTTAAAAACACTGATTCATTCAAGAAAAAAAAACGTGACTCTTTATGAGTTAGTCATTAAATCATTCACTCAAACAGTTATTCAAAAACACTGATTCATTCAGGAGTGAAACAAGTGACTTATTAATAGCAATTCATTAAACCATCCACTCAACGATTGCTCAAAAACAGATTCATTCGGGAATGAAACAAGTGACTCCTTATGAGATAGTCATTGAATCATTCACCAAATGGTTGTTCACAAACACTGATTCATTCAAGAACAAAACAAGTGACTCCTCATGAGTTCGTCACTGAATCATTCTCTCAAATGGTTGTCCAAAACACGGATTCATCTAGAAATTAAACAAGTGACTCCTTATGAGCAAGTCATTGAATCATTTGCTTAAATTTCTGTTCAAAGCACTAATTTGTTCAGGAATAAAACAAGACTCCTTATGGGTTAGTCATTGAATCATTCACTCAAACGTTTGTTTAAAAACACTGATTCATTCAGAAAAAAACAAGTGACTCTTTATGACTTAGTCATTGAATTATTCACTCAAATGTTTGTCCAAAAAAAACTGATTCACTTAAGAACAAAACAAGTGACTCCTTATGAGAAAGTCATTGAATTATTCACTCAATTGGATGTTCAAAAACACCAATTCATTCAGGAACAATACAAGTTTATCATTATGACTGAGATTCATTCATTCATTCAACTAATTTGTTCAAAAACAGTGTACAAAAACTGTTCAGGAATGAAACAACTGTCTTTATGAGTGAGTTAGGCCAATCACTCAAACGATTCATTCAAAAACACTGAGAACAAAAATTCAGGAACAAAACAATGTACTCCTTATGAATGAGTCACTGAATCATTCACTCAAATGATCGGTTCAAAAACACTGATTCATTCGAGAACAAAACAACTTAATCATTATCAGTATTAGTCACTGAATCATTCATTCATCCAATTTGTTGAAAAACATTTTTTCAGGAACGAAACAAGTGGCTCGTTATGAGTTAGTCATTAAATCATTCACCAAATGGTTGTGCAAAAACACTGATTCATTCAAGAACAAAAAAACATGTGACTCTTTATGAGTTAGTCATTGAATCATTCACTCAAACAGTTATTCAAAAACACTGATTCATTCAGGAGTGAAACAAGTGACTTATTAAGAGCAATTCATTAAACCATCCACTCAACGATTGCTCAAAAACAGATTCATTCGGGAATGAAACAAGTGACTCCTTATGAGATAGTCATTGAATCATTCACCAAATGTTTGTTCACAAACACTGATTCATTCAAGAACAAAACAAGTGACTCCTCATGAGTTCGTCACTGAATCATTATCTCAAATGGTTGTCCAAAACACGGATTCATCTAGAAATTAAACAAGTGACTCCTTATGAGCAAGTCATTGAATCATTTGCTTAAATTTCTGTTCAAAGCACTAATTTGTTCAGGAATAAAACAAGACTCCTCATGGGTTAGTCATTGAATCATTCACTCAAACGGTTGTTTAAAAACACTGATTCATTCAGAAAAAAGCAAGTGACTCTTTATGACTTAGTCATTGAATTATTCACTCAAATGTTTGTCCAAAAAAAAACTGATTCACTTAAGAACAAAACAAGTGACTCCTTATGAGAAAGTCATTGAATTATTCATTCAATTGGATGTTCAAAAACACCAATTCATTCAGGAACAATACAAGTTTATCATTATGACTGAGATTCATTCATTCATTCAACTAATTTGTTCAAAAACAGTGTACAAAAAATGTTCAGGAATGAAACAACTGTCTTTATGAGTGAGTTAGGCCAATCACTCAAACGATTCATTCAAAAACACTGAGAACAAAAATTCAGGAACAAAACAATGTACTCCTTATGAATGAGTCACTGAATCATTCACTCAAATGATCGGTTCAAAAACACTGATTCATTCGAGAACAAAACAACTTAATCATTATCAGTATTAGTCACTGAATCATTCATTCATCCAATTTGTTGAAAAACATTTTTTCAGGAACGAAACAAGTGGCTCGTTATGAGTTAGTCATTAAATCATTCACCAAATGGTTGTGCAAAAACACTGATTCATTCAAGAACAAAACAAATGACTTCTAATGAGTTAATCACTGAATCATTCACTCAAACGGTCATTTAAAAACACTGATTCATTCAAGAAAAAAAAAACATGTGACTCTTTATGAGTTAGTCATTGAATCATTCACTCAAACAGTTATTCAAAAACACTGATTCATTCAGGAGTGAAACAAGTGACTTATTAAGAGCAATTCATTAAACCATCCACTCAACGATTGCTCAAAAACAGATTCATTCGGGAATGAAACAAGTGACTCCTTATGAGATAGTCATTGAATCATTCACCAAATGGTTGTTCACAAACACTGATTCATTCAAGAACAAAACAAGTGACTCCTTATGAGTTCGTCACTGAATCATTCTCTCAAATGGTTGTCCAAAACACGGATTCATCTAGAAATTAAACAAGTGACTCCTTATGAGCAAGTCATTGAATCATTTGCTTAAATTTCTGTTCAAAGCACTAATTTGTTCAGGAATAAAACAAGACTCCTTATGGGTTAGTCATTGAATCATACACTCAAACGTTTGTTTAAAAACACTGATTCATTCAGAAAAAAAACAAGTGACTCTTTATGACTTAGTCATTAAATTATTCACTCAAATGTTTGTCCAAAAAAAACTGATTCACTTAAGAACAAAACAAGTGACTCCTTATGAGAAAGTCATTGAATTATTCACTCAATCGGATGTTCAAAAACTCTGATTCATTCAGGAATGAAACAAGAGACTCCTTATAAGCAAGGTATTGAATCATTCACCAAACAGTTGTGCAAAAACACTGATTCGTTTAAGAACAAAACAAGAAGTCACTCCTTATGAGCAAGTCAATGAATCATTTGCTCAAATTTCTGTTCAAAAACACTGATTCGTTCAAGAACGAAACAAGACTCCTTATGAGTTAGTCATTCAATCATTCACTCAAACAAATGTTCAAAAACACTGATTCATTCACGAACAAAACAAGTGAATTATTCACTCAAATGTTCCAAAAAACTGATTCATTTAGGAATGAAGCAAGTGACTCCTTATGAGCAAGTCTTTAAATCATTTGCTCACATTTTTGTTCAAAAATACTGATTCATTTAGGAATTAAACACGACTCCTTATAAGTTAGCCATTGAATCATTCACTCAAACTGTTGGTACTTACATTTTTCAACCAGTAGGTGGTACCAAATGTCCGTATTAATAAGTGAGTCATTGAATCATTCACTCGACCAATTTGTTGAAAAACACTGACTCGCTCAGTAACGCTACAGGTTAACATTTATGTCTGAGTCATTGAATCTTTTATTCAACAGTTTTGTTCAAAATCATAAATTCATTTAGGAACAGGAATCAATATTGTGTTTAGAATATAATATACTCAATATTAACTTTTTAACCGTTAAATAAAATCAGTTTCACTTACAAATGTGCTGACTGTTGATGGATAGACTTGGTTTTTGCTTTTTTTATTTTGGGATGGTTGCAGGAAGGAAGAAACTTTTTTCTTCTTCAAAGCAGAGATCACTTGAAAATCTATTCTCACTGTGGTGTGAAGAAAGCGAGCTTAGAGAGCGCTGGATGACTAGGGAAGGCTGTCAATGATTGAAAGAGCACAGCAGCAAAGTGCATGTGTGTGTGTGAACTGGGATTTCAAGCTCCTGCTGATCCGCCGAAGAAAAGATAAGAAAAGAGTTGGACGTTACACTTGAGAACACGAAACTAGTGCTATTCTATTTCCTTTAAGAAACAACGGTCATCTGTTTACAGAAACACTTCATGCACTTCCATCCACTTCAATATGTGCATCCAGACCGGACTATAATGGAACACCGGCTCCTCACGACGTCCAGCTCCAATCAGCTCAAAGCCTCATTCATTATCTGTGCATAATGAGATCTGCTTGATTAGTGAGGCTCCACAGCTGGGCTCCTGAACACTGACAGATGTGTACGGGAACATGAGCTCAGGTCTGTGTGTAACTTATGAGAGCTTCAAAGAGAGGGATCCAACAAATGGAGATGGATTTCACATTGTTATGGATCATTACTGGTGCTCAGAATATATATTAGACATGATCAGCCACAGATAAAAGGTAAAGGTACTTCCACGCCTGAGCGAAAAATGCTTCTGTTTTCTATTTCTCATATTTCTTTCTCATTCTAATTTAATGCATTATGCAAATGAATAATACTGTATTAGCATAACGATCTCATTGGTGATCACGTTATCCAGCATGATCTGAAAATCCACAGAGCATTTGCGTGTTAAATGGAGGTCAATGGTACAATTTGTGCATTTTTTAAATCATAAATATTTCTTATTATTTTGAATCCAGAATTCAATTTGACTTTTGGATACCATTGAACTGGGCTGCGTTTCCCAAAAGCATCGTAAGCCCAAGTACATCGTAGACCCATTGCCACCAATATGATGTTATTGGGAAACGCAGCCCTGATCAGTTTGAACAATCTCCTCAAAATAGCTTAAATTTCACCCCAAAACACAAATTTAAAATCTTTAGAATAACAATCTGACTTGTGATCATGCCATCCAGCCTAATTTGAGAATCCATAGAGGATTTTGGCTTTAAATTGATGTGAATGTCACAAATTTGCTTATTATGTACATTATAAGTCACAGTCTGAAATATCTTGCTTACTTTCTTAAACTAAATCCAAAAAGATTTTATTTTCATAATTAAATGAGATTTATTTATTCATTTGCTTCAAGTAAAACTTATTTTCCATGTTTAAATTAGATTTTAAATCTTCTGTAGATATTCAATTCAACCTTTGGATGCCATTGAATTGATTGACAAATATTCCCAAAATAGCTCAAATTTCACCCAATAATCACAAATAAAAACATTTATAAGCATAACAATCTAACTGATGATCATGCTATCCAGCATGATTTGTGAATGATTTTAGGCTTTAAATTTAAGTTCATTTAACAAATGATTTTATTTCTTGTTTCTATGTTCTTAAACAAAATTCCAAAACAAAACAAACAAACAAACAATTAATTACCAAAACAATTATTTTATTTGTGAATGTTAGAATGAAAGTGAGCTGAATTTCACATATTTTCTCATTTCTTCTTTACGTTCTTAAACTAAATCCAAACTACTTCTTTTCGCTTTTAATTTTTAATTTTTAATTCAATCTTCGCATGCCATTGAGCCAGTAAATAAATCCAAAAATATTTTCTGTTTGTTTGTTTTTTTCCAGGTTTAAATTAGATTTTAAATCTAGAATTTCAATTCGACATTTGGATGCCATTGAACTGATGGTCAAATCTTCCCAAAATAGCTCAAATTTCACCCAATAATCGCAAATAAAAACATTTAGAAGAAAAACAATCTGATTGATGATCATATTATCCAGCATGACTTGGGAATAATCTTAGAATCTAAACGGTATTTTGGCTTTAAATTAAAGTTAATTTCACAAATCCAAAAACATTTTATATTGATATTTAAATTTGATTGAGTTATTTATTTATTTTAAACATATATTTAATTTTTATTTATGTATTTATTTTTCCAGGTTTAAATTAGATTTTAAATCTAGAATTTCAATTCGACATTTGGATGCCATTGAATTGATTGACAAATCTTCCCAAAATAGCTCAAATTTCACCCAATAATCACAAATAAAATCATTTATTAGCATAACAACTTGATTGATGATCATGTTATACAGCATGACTTCGGAATATTCTTAGAATCTAAATGGTATTTTGGCTTTAAATTAAGTTATTTTATTTATTTTTTCTTGTTTACGTTCTTAAAATAAATCCAAAAACAATTGATTAATTAATTAATTTCTGAATTTATTTCTTTTTTAATCTGAATGTGAAATAAGTTTCACCTTTCTTTCTTTTTTTTCTTGTTCACGGTCTTAAACTAAATCCAAACTTATTCATTTCATTTTTCTTTCAGTTTTTTAATTCCATATTGAATCCTCAATTTTTAATTCAATCTTTGCATGTGTTTGGATTTATGGGCCAGTAAATAAATTCAAAAACATTTTCTGTTTTTTAGGTTTAAATTAGATTTTAAATCCCTGATTTTTCATTTAAGCATTGGGCCAATCTTCCTAAAACAGCTCAAATTTCATACTAAACTCAAAATCACATTTCCTCTCAGAGACTCACCCAAATGGATAAGCAATGAGTTGCAAAAGCAAGCTCTATCCATCATTTTGACACCATCGTGGACTCTTAAACTAGAAATCATCCCACAACACGAGAGGAGAACATAATGACCTGTTCAGAGTACATACGACACAGTATGTCAGATCTTCAAGATCTCATCCATGAGCTCGATATTAACCTCCAACTCATCTTCTATTTCAAAACCAACCAATCTCAATCTCACCACATCAGGTTTCCAATCTCAAATTGAACATGCCATCCATCTGTCCTCATTTCCAAGACTCCTCTCAACCTCAGAAATCTATTTCAGCATCTATTTTTGAGTTCACCATCTGCAGCCCAAAATGACTGACCCCACTCAAGTTACGCATTTCTCAGATTTGGACGAACTTCTAATGGGTTTCAGTGGCCATGGAGACATATGACCCAGATATGATTCCTCACAACCGGGAATGACACACGAAACATGAAGATGAATAGATGCCTCCAACGGTGACTATGACCACCATGACCAGCACTTTTCTTCAGTTCTAGTTCTCTCACTTTACCACCTGTGGAGAGAACTTGTTTCTCCAGACGCAACCCTGACCCAAAAAACTCTCTCCTGCAGGCCCTTCTGTCAGTAACTCACTGAGGAGGACTGGAATAAATACAAAATTCAACCTCTTCTTTTTATGATAGCAGTCTAGATGCTATGAATGCAGTTTGAAGGAACGGATCTTTGATACATGACATGAAAAGGCCTTTCATATTGACAATCTTTATAATCTGCAAAATTAGACACCTCCTCTTACAAATCTCACGTTATTTAGGCCAGTGAAGAATGCAAAAAGAAAATTGAATGAAAATATACAATGTAAACACTGTAAAAAGTGAACAGTCGGATCAACTTAAAAAATACTTCAAATGGCAACACCTAAAAATGTTAAGTTTATTTAACTTAATTTATTCAAATGTATCAACTTATAATTCTTAACTTAATTCAACTTCATTTATAACATTTTATCAACTTAATTCAATCCTAATATTTACATTAGACTAACTTAATTCAACTGCATAAGTGAACAGTTGGATCAACCTACATTTTTTAGGTGTTACCAATTGAAGTCATTTTTTCAACTTAATTACATTTCATCAATTTAATTTTTCTAAGTCAATTCAACTACATTCTTAGCTTGATTCAACTTAATTTATTACATTTTATCAACTTAATTTTCCTAGGTCATTTAAACTTACATAATTTTAGTTCATTCAATCCTAATATTTACATTAGACTAACTTAATTCAACTGCATAAGTGAACAGTTGGATCAACCTACATTTTTTAGGTGTTACCAATTTAAGTAACTTTTTCAACTTAATTACATTTTATCAACTTAATTTTCCTAAGTCAATTCAACTGCATTCTTAACTTGATTCAACTTAATTTATTACATTGTATCAACTTAATTGTCCTAGGTCAATCAAACGTACATAATTTTAGTTCATTCAATCCTAATATTTACATTAGACTAATTTAATTCAACTGCATAAGTAAACAGTTGGATCAACTTAAATTTTTTTGGTGTTTCCAACTGAAGTAATTTTTTCAACTTAATTACATTATCAACTTAATTTTCCTAAGACAATTCAACTGCATTCTTAACTTAATTCAACTTAATTTATTACATTTTATCAACTTAATTGTCCTAGGTCAATCAAACGTACATAATTTTAGTTAATTCGATCCTAATTCCTAAGTCAATTCAACTGCATTTATTCTCTTAAACTTAAAACAATCCATTATACTGTTAACTTACAGCCTTTTGCAAAGCTTTGTACTCAAGTAAACTAATAAATTATTTATCACATGATTATTAATTACTTGCTGGCCTACATATAGAGTGATATGGATATGTTGTTTGCATTCCTTTTAAATTGTTATCCATTTAAAGGGCATGTAGAAAATAATTATGCATCATCTAATATATTATTAAAGAAAACAAAAGGGAAGCATTTAATAACAAAATTGTAAGACATGGGCAGGGAACTGGGTTTATTTTGCAGAAATAAAAATACATGTATGACATGTCAAATACATCTGTTTGAATTTGTATTAAATTATTGTTTTCCTTTATTTAAAACTATCAAATAATATATCAAATATTTTATGCATATTTATTAATTTTAATACTTTTTCAACTCAAGTAATTATTATTATAATTTAATACTTATAAACAAGAAATAGATGAACACGCCAACATGCCACTGGGATCTTTCTTGAGCTTTTCACTTAAAAAAATAATAATAATAATAATCATTTAAAAAAATAAGTGTAATACTTATTAAACGCAAGTAATAATAATAATTATTATTTAATGATTATTAAACAAGAAATACATAATCACACCAACATGCCACTGGGATCTTTCTTGAACTTTTCACTTCTAAAAAAAAAAGAATAATTAAAAAAAAATTAAATAAAAAAAAAATGAATTTTAATACTTATTAAAATTAAGTAGCAATAATTATTATTTAATAAATATTAAAGAAGAAATAGATTAACACACCAATATGCCACTGGGATCTTTCTTGATCTTTTCACTAATAAAATAAAATAAAATAAAATAATAAAATAAAATAAAATAAAATAAAATAAAATAAAATAAAATAAAATAAAATAAAATAAAATAAAATAAAATAAAATAAAATAAAATAAAATAAAATAAAATAAAATAAAATAAAATAAAACACAAATTTAAATACTTATTCAACTTAAGCAATAATAATTATTATTTAATACTTACTAAACAAAAAACAGATTAATACATCAACATGCCACTGGAATCTTTCTTGAACTTTTCACTTAAAAATAAAATAAAATACATTATTTTAATCATTTGTTACAATACAAGTCTAACAATAAAAAAATATTTGAACAATAAATCAGATAATATAACCTCAGAAACGTTCAGATAAAAGGTCAAAGTTATTAGTAGCATTCAATACATGTAGTGAACATTAAAGGTCAAAAGAGGCATCGTTCCCCATCTGACACTGCTATATAGGACAGCATGTTAAATATAGCCACAATATGTGCAATTCCCATAAACCTAGACACTTTTTCCACCTGACCTTTCCACATTAAGAGTACAAATCAAAGCAGCGATGGACCAAGCACTTCAAAACCCAACCACATCTCAAGAGACATCTGTGTCACGCCAGAAAACTTCTCAACACAGAGTAAAAGGTCTATCAGCTGGAGAATGAAGACCATTTGCTGTAACTGTTCTCCGGAGTAATTCACAGTTACTGTATGCGGGAGAGAGCAGCGGAGCCCAGACGGACGTCTTGTTGAAAAACTTCAAAAAGATTGGAAGAAAACTGGAGGAAATGTGGCCACAAAGCTAATGATCCAGCAGGTATTGAAGCTGCGTCATGACACACTGTTTTCTGTTGTTTATATGCGTCCACGGTGCCTTTTTCATGCAAATATATTGAGGAACGCCAGCTCTGCTTTGTGAATCATCAGTCTTTACAGCAGTTGGTTAAACGCTGAAAGGGTCCTGGCGGAGGATCTGGTCACCGCGATGGTGGCATACAAATGACAAAAATAATAATAAAGAGAGACAATTATGGGATTTGCACCAGATCAAGCCCAGCAGCAACAATGACTGGAACAGATTCCTGACAATTATGTAAATATGCAAATAAATGTGCATGAAAAATAAACAAACTGGATTTTAGTGTCCAGTCATTTTTAGTGCTGCTTCGTGAAGCTCTTTTGACCACTTCTATCAATACATAGAATGTGGCGATACAATTAATTAAATACAATTTATAAAAACAAAAATATAACATGTATTATATTAAAAAATAATATAAAATGATGAAATTATATTCGAATTAAAATTGCATAGAACTGTGTATGTTCTATTCATATTATACTGTATTTATTAATTATTTTAAAATCATTATACATTATAAAAATATAATAATTTAAAATAATAAATCTAATCTAATTGTAATGGTAGACTAATTTTTATTTATATTAAAATTTAAATGTAAATAATTAATACATATTTATTTATGAATTAATACGATGATGAATAACTAATATAATATATGATGTTAATTCAAGAGATTTTATATTATTATTATTTATTTTTAAATAACATTTAAAATTATAATATAACATAACCTAAAATAAATGTTAAAAAGTTATACTTTTATTTTATATTTTAGTACAATTTATCTTTCTAATAAACTGTAAAATACATTTTAAAATGTTTAAATTAAATAAAATGTAATGTGAGATATTTTATATTGTATAAATGTGCTGTTTCCAAATAATATAATTATTTATTATTTCAAATAATATAGTTATAATATAAATAAAATAAAATCATTTATATTTAATTAAAATGTAATATAAAAAATGTAATAATTTGATCTAATTACAATTTTAGACTAATTATAATTTATATTAAAACTATAATACAATATAATACACATTTAACATTTAATATTTAAATGTTATATATATTTTTATCTTTCAAATAATACATTTTCAATTTAAATTAAACAATTTAATATAGATGTTATTATGGATGGCATGTTTAATAGATATTGAATTAATTATTTTCCAATAATTCAAACATTATCATATATATATATATATATATATATATATACACACACACACACACATATATATATTAAATATATAATATATTGTTTGTTTTTTTAATTGTTTTTTTAAATATCATAAAATATTGGAAATATATGGCTCATTTACCATCTTTTACCTTTAATAATAACTAACACTCACCTAAATTTAATCTTTACAAACCCTTAATTGTTAAACATAATCTTCAGCAAATCTTAAAATATATATATATTTTTAAGCTAAATATTATTTGTGATCTCTTAAGGCACTTATAGCATTGCAACGATTGATTTCAGCTTTTAATTTAATTTAATTAAATTTTAATTTATTGTGACAATTTAACATTTCAATATCTGTCCTTTATTGATCATCAACCGTAACATGGAAATATTACTATGCTTCGTATGAGCCAGCGTATTTGTGCATTCCTAGTTGGATAATATGGCTTTCTTTTTTGTGTGCAACACAAAATGTTGGTAGAATGCCCTTTGTGCTTTTTGTATGTAACAAAAGTGAATAGGGACAGGATCTGTCATGCTTCCAAATGACAGAAAATGCCATAAAAGTAGCCCATGCATTACATTTAAAATCCAATTTAAAAGACATACAATACCAAACAAACTGAAATGCAACGCATTGTTAGCTCCAATGTTTTGAGAATTAATCAGTTTGAAAGAAAGATTAAATTAAACACCATCAGAAATGAATTTTTTACCTGCGCTGTCTCTTTAAACAGTCTTTAACATTGAGGTATTTGAATAAATTGTGGCGTTTGGAAGTGAAATGTCATGCGGTGATAACTGCCTGTGCATTTGCATATCATCAGAAGTCTTTTCTGTCGCCACAGGAGCGGCGAGACCCGTACGGCCCACCCTCATAAATCCTAATTCACACAGGCTTAAAAATAGCTGTGGGAAAGTGGGGGAAAATTGCTGGTTTTCAGGGCAGATTTGCCACGAGCGTCGCCGGTCTGCATTTGTGAGAAGCCACCATGTTGGTGAGAGATCGTGGTGCATCGATCAAGCGTTCGGACTGTCTTTCGACGGCGGGGATGTGTTGTTTGCATGTGTGCAGGGAACAGGTGCCAGACCTCTGTCTGACTCATGCTGGCACAAGAGAGACTCGCTCAAGACATGGTTTGTTTTCCTGATGCTCATATTTAAGGGGGACTCGAGAGAGTCTGTCCGGCAGTGATTAATGAAACGCTCTGCTCCTTCATCACTTCCTGATTTCACATCATATCAGACAAGTTGAAGTGACCATGTGGCTTGTTCTAGACGAGGACCGGAGTGGAAAACAAGACGTTTGAAAATGATTGATAATTAATCTAAAATTGCAATTAGAATAGATTAATTATTTTAAATTATATTTTATATTGAACCTTAATTAATTTAAATTAAGAAATTAATTGAATGTAAATTATAGATATATAAATGACGTTTAAGTAATTAATGATAATTATTAAAATATAAAATATCTCATTACATTTTATTTAAAGATATAAATTATTCTGAAATATAAAATATAAAATTAAAATTTTAATAATGATATTAAATTATAATATATTATCATTTTAAATGTTATGAAAAAATAATGAATATAAATAATACAATTAATATAAATAAAATCTCTTAAATTAACATCATATATTAACCATCATGTATTAATTATTTATTATCATATTATCATATTTTTTTAACTAATTAATTAATATAATATAAAATATCTTTTTACATTTTATTTTATTTAAAAAAGATATAAATTATTCTGAAATATAAAATATAAGATTTAAATATGAAATTTTAAAACTGTTTATATTACATTATAATTATTATTTATTAATAATATTTAAATTTAGATTTACATTTAAATATAAATATGATTACAAAATAATTAATCTAAAATTAATTGAAATTAGATTGGATTCATTATTTTAAATTATATTTTATATTAAACCTAAATTATTTTAGATGAAGAAATTAATTGAATATGAATTTTTATATGAATATTTATATATATATATATATATTTAAATTATTTAAAAATAACTAATAAAATGTATTGTTTTAAAGATATAAATTATTCTGAAACATTTAATTTAAATTTTTTATTTTAAATGGAATATTAAAGTATAATATATTATAATTTTTAATGTTATTAAAATAATTAATTTAATGTAAAATCTCTTAAATTAACATCATATAAAATCCATCACATATTAATTATTCATTATCATTATTTTTTAACTAAATTAATTCAATATAAAATTTAAATAATATTTAAATATTACATTTTAAAATTTGTTACATTACATTATAATTTAAATGTTATTTTAAAATAATTATTATATAAAATCTCTTCAATTATTTTGAAATATTACATTTTACATTTTATATCATATATTATAATTTTAAATGCTATTAAAATAATTAATATAATATAAAATCTCTGAAATTTACATTATATATTTACATTATATATTTATATATTCATCATATATTAATTATTCATTATCATATTTTTATCGTACTATTTATTTTTAATACCATATAAAATATCTTTAAAAATGTAAAAAAAAATATTATTTCAAGGCTATAAATCATTCTGAAATATAAAATATTTATTTTAATAAAAAAATGATTATTAATAGAATATCATTAATCTAAATAATAACAAAATAATTAATCTAAAATTATAATTAGATGAAATAATTATTTTAAATTATATTTTATATTAAACCTAAATTAATTTAAATCAAGACATTAAATAAATATGAATGATAATATTTAAATTATTTAAAATGATTAATAAATACTATATAAAATATCTCATAACATTTAATTTAATTTAAAAATATATTATTTTTACTATACAAATTATTGTAAAATATAAAATATAAATATTAAAATATAAAATTAGTTACATTATACGTTCAATGTTATTTTAAAATAATATTAATAATATTATTAATTATATTATTTATAATCATATTATATTAATTAATTAATATTTAATTTATTTCTTTATTATTTCAATTTAGATTTAAATATAAAGATGAAATATAAATTCTAAAAATAAAAACTGTAATTGGATTAGATTAATTATTTTAAATTATTATATTTCATATTAAACCTAAATTAATTATAAATTAATTAATTTAAATAAAGAATTAAAATAAATCTCAATTATGGATATATGAATGACAATATTATACGTTTTAATGACCAGAGTTTGTGTTTGTTTATGATTGATAAAAGCATGGTTGTTCATCTCTGAGTATGTTTGCGATGTGGCAAACATTGGATCTCTGTTTTATGCCATTGGTGGCCTGGGGTCAGAGGTCAAGCTGATCACAAACGTGACTGTCTGCGGCTCATTTAACTGTGTTCATGTGTGTTGAACTCCATCATGCGTCAGTGATATGAAGCATTAGCCGTAGGTCTGCTTGACCCGATCTCACCCCGTCTGCTTGACACAATAAGTTCAGAGCTCAGAAGGGTCGTCCACCTCATCAGATGGGAACGCTTGAGTAAAGCTCATCTGCTGTCCCTCGCAGCACCAGTCCGTTTAGTTTCAGCTCTCGCTCTGATAGAAAACAAGCTTACAAGCTTACAATTCATCAGTTAAACATGCCCATACATACATATATATTTAAATATATTTAACAGTATATTTAAATTTCTATTATTTTACTGTGCTATTTTTTTTTTATTTAAAAAAGTAAAAATGTGTTATTTTAGTTACATATTTATAAAAAATAAAATTAAATGTTTACATTTTAAAATGTAATATGTATAATGTAATATAAATTATCTTAAATTAGCATCATATATTAATTATTCATCATGAGATTATATTAATTAATTATTATTTAATGTATTTCTTAATTATATGTGTATATGATTATGTTATATTATATTATAATTTTAAATGTTGTATAAAAATAATTAATATAATACAAATTATCATATTTTATAGTTTATATTAAATCTAAAGTAAATGATTAAATATAAATTTGTGTATATATATATATATTTATTTATTTATTTATTTATATTGTTTTTTATTTATATTTTTTTCCATGAATTAAAATGTGCCAAAATTAATTTTATTTTTACGTTTTAAGTTTTTAATCATTTAAAATATAATAAAAATTAGTATGAACACTCATAGATTTTAATAACAGTCTAATATATAATATTTAATATATATAATATTAATATAATATTTAATTCATAGAACAATAATAAAGCCCATATATATTATTTTTTTATTTCTTCTTTATTTTATTTATTTTATTTTTATCTTATATTTATTTTTCTTTTTTTTTTATCTTATACTAGTCATAAGGATCTTTTTTTTTTTTTTTTAAATCAACATTAGTTAGATCATCTGAAAGCTAAATAAGCTTTCCATTGATGTATATTTTGTTAGGATCGGACAATATTTGGCTGAGATACAACTATTTGAAAATCTGGAATCTGAGGGTGCAAAAAAATCCAAATATTGAAAAAAAATTGCCTTTAAAGTTGTCTAAATGAAGTTCTTAGCAATGCATATTACTAATCAAAAAATTAATTTTAAAATATTTACAGTAGGATATTTACAAAATATCTTTATGGAACATGGTCTTTATTTAATATCCTAAACATTTTTGGCACAAAGAAAAATCTATCATTTTGACCCATACTATGTATGTACTTTTGGCTCTTGCTACAAATACACCCGTGCTACTTATGACTGGCTTTGTGATCCAGGGTCATATGTAATTTAAAAATATATCCAATACAGACCAAAAAAACACATGCACATGCAAATTATATAACAACTGCAGGTCAAAGATCTTGATCAAAATCAGACATACGTGTCTCTTAGGCATGAGACGTTCAAACAGGCACAGAGAGGACATCAGTCTGCTAAAACAGATTGGATGTGATCTTAGTCCAACACACACACGCGATCATCTGTCCTCCCACTGCCAGCGATGAAGACATCAGAGCCTCAGCAGCAGAGGACATGTGGGAGTCAACACAAGATCAATGGCTGATCTTAAAATTGACTTTCTCATGTCATTTCATTGAGAAGAGACATGCCAACACAAGCAGAAAAATTATGCAGAAAAGCTAAAAATGCTTAATAATAATGTGCCGAACTGGGGAAGTCAGTCTACTAGCTATACATCAGATGTCATCAAACATTTGCCATGTCGATGCCTCGAAGGGCCGTCAAAATGAATTAATGTAAAACAATTCAAACCAAAGCGTTTCTGTCACGTCTGACACAGAAACCGATGACTGTGGGCTGCTTGACATCACAAATCACAACTCGCAGAAAACACGATCTGCAGAACAAACCGTGTAAATATGTTGGAAAAGGCTCAATCTTTCTCTCAGCCACAGTCTAGGGACATTAGATCTTTTTAAAAGGGTTTTGTAAAATATTATCTTTGAAACATCTACTTTAGTTGCGGTTTACTCTTTAAAAAGAAGTGATGCATTAATAAAATATTACTGCAATGTGATGCAAACCTTGTTTTACACATTATTTATTTGAAATTTATATTTGAAAAATTATAAATATAAAGCATCATTGACCTCCTTTTCAGCAGATCTTTTCCTTTTTTCAGCCATATATAAAGCACTTTTTATAAACAAATGAGTTTTAATATATTCTCATACATGTACGTATAAGAGACAAAGAAATCGAAGATGAAAATATTGAAGAGAATGAAGCAGTCAAAGAAGAAGAAAAAGAGGTCAAAGAGGGAAAAATCACAACAGAAGTCAAAGTCAATAAAAAATAAAAATAATGGAAGAATAAAATATTAAAGATACTGAAGTAGTGTCAGAAGAATCGCAATCAAAGAGTTTGAAAGCAAAAAAAAAATCAAAATAGAGGTTAAAGTCGTTGAAGTGGTCAAAAAGAGGTCATAAAGTCCAAGAAGAACAAAATCAAAGAGGCCTAAAGAAAAAATAAATAAATCGAAGAAGCCAAAGAAGAAAAATTAAGGTCATCGTTCAACCTGGTTAAGTTGAAAAAGAAAGTATTGAAGAGAATGAAATAGTCTAAGAAGAAGTTGAGGTCAAAGAAAGAAAAAATTGAAGTCGAAAAAGAAGTTGAATTTAAAAAAGTAGGCCTTAGAAGAAGAAAAAAAATCAAAGAGGTCAAAGAAGTTTAAAAAGTCCAAGTAGTCTATGAAGTTGATCAAGCCAAAAAAGGAAGCCAAAGAAGTCAAAGTGGAAGTATTCAGGGGAAAAAATAAATTAAAGATGTTGAAGAGGGAAAAATCGAAATAGAAGAACAAAAGTGTAAAAAGTCAAAGAAGAAATTATAAGAAGAAGAAGAAGAAGAAGAAGAAGAAAATATTAAAGAGAATAAAGTAGTCTAAGAAGTCGAAAAAAGAAAAAAATTCTGAAGTCTACGAAGTTTGAAAAGTGAAAGAAGTCTACATAAAAAAAGTAGAAGAAATAAAATAAAATAAAATAAAATAAAGAAAAGGCCTTCAAGAAAATTTCAAGAAATTAAAGTAGTCTACGATAAAGAAGTCAAAGAAGAATGAGGCAAATTGGAAATTGTCAAAAAAAAGACATTGAAGTCGAAAAAATACATAAATAAAATAAAATAAATAAAAATAATCTAAGAATAAAATATTGAAGATGTTGAAGTAGTCTCAGAATAAGAAGTCACAATCGAAGAGCTCAAAAATTCAAAATAGAAGTCAAAGTGGAAAAAGTCCAAGAAGAAGAAACTAAAGAGGCCTAAAAATAAGAAAAAATAAATAAATAAATCGAAGAAGCCTAACAAGAAAATCAAGGAAAAAAAGTCTAAGAAGTTTGAAAAGGTTGACGTGCAAAAAGTCTATGTAAAAAAAAAAAACAGTAAAAGAAGAAATAAAAGAAAATAAGGCCTTAGAAATAAGAAGAAAACTTTAACTTAACTTTAATTTAACAAGCAACAAAATATATTTTTAGATTAATCTTAAATTCAATTCACACCCTAAGGATCAACCTACAAATTAAAATTTAAATAAATAAATAACATTTAAGTATAACAATAAATCTAAATTAAAAAAAATATCTGAAGCAAATAAAGTAAATGGATTAAGATTCGGTAACTAAAACGTCAAACACACTGAACAAGATCCAATTATGAGCGATTGACTGACCGCTCACGCTGACGCTGGAGTAAAATCCACAGACACCATCAAAACTCACCCGAGCTTGTCTTTGAACTCAATTTGTGAGAACAGCACCTGCACACTAATTGAGGCATAAATAACTCAACAGTGCATTGATATATGGAGACAGTCAGCTCTTTTTTTCCACTAGTGTTTGTCTTTCTGATTTCCACACGCCTTCCCGCTGGGGTCTCTGCGTCCGATACACAGACGGACAAAAGACTTTCTAAAGCGTGAACAGAGAAACACTGCTGCATGTTGTTGAGTTATTCAAGTGCATCTAGTGCTGCCAACTACTCTGCTGGACGGCTGTAAAAGGCCTGACGCATCAAAGCACGAAAAAGAACATGGACATGGTTTTGGTAGGGTTTGACACTCACTGATTGTTTTTCTGTAATCTCTGCCCTCTTCTGTCGCAGGCCTGTGATATTCACTGCTCACGAATAACAGAGAAGTGTTGCAACATCTGCCTGTGGTGTTTCTCTGTCAAACGGCTGCAGCCTGCTTATGTTTGTAATTGAGTGAATTAAGATTCAGATCATGGAGAGACTTTACTGTGTGAATCTAGATGGATCTCTTAAGCTAAAGCATGTGTTTATAGGGTTTACTTTAACACTCTGAGCACTACTATTAATACAGACAGATTTCAGGTTTTTCTTTTTGTTATGAGCTCAAATTAAACATAAAGTGACAATAAGTGCTGACTGTGAAACAACAAAAACATTTTGCTCCAGAAATTAAAAAAGAGAGTAATTTCCAACAAAGATCAATTTAGAAACAAAATATACATTTGCTGTTCACCTTGGTGGTGGAAATTTTACTGATTATTTAATTATGAAATAAATGAATGAATGACTGACTGACTGAATGAATGAATGAATGAATGAATGAATGAATGAATGACTGAATGAATGAATGAATGAATGAATGAATGAATGAATGAATGAATGAGTGAATGAAAACTGAATGAATGAATGAATGAGCAAATGATTGAATGAACAAGCAAGCAAATGAAGAACTGAACAGATGAATAATTGAATGAATGAATGAACGAATGATTGAACAAATGATTGAATGAATGAATGAATGTTTGAATAATTGAATAAATGAATGAATGAATGAACACATGAATGACTGAATTAATAAATGAATGAACGAACAAAGAAATGAATGAATGATTGAACGAATGATTGATTGAAGGAACAAACTACCAAATGAATGAATGAACAAATGAATTAATGAATAATTTAATGAATGAATGAACAAATGATTAAATGAACAGAATGATTGAATGAACGAACGAACGATATAATTAAATGAACAAATAATTAAATGAATCAATTAATGAATGAAGTACCAATTAATGAATGAACGAATGAACAATTGAATGAACAACTGAATGATCAAACAAACAAATGAATAAATGAATGACTGACTGACTGAATGAATGAATGAATGAATGAATGAAAACTGAATGAATGAATGAATTAGCAAATGATTGAATGAACAAGCGAGCAAATGAAGAACTGAACAGATGAATAATTGAATGAATGAATGAACGAATGATTGAACAAATGATTGAATGAATGAATGAATGAATGTTTGAATAATTGAATAAATGAATGAATGAATGAACACATGAATGACTGAATTAATAAATGAATGAACGAACAAAGAAATGAAAGAATGATTGAACGAATGATTGATTGAAGGGACAAACTACCAAATGAATGAATGAACAAATGAATTAATGAATAATTTAATGAATGAATGAACGAATGATTAAATGAACAGAATGATTGAATGAACGAACGAACGATATAATTAAATGAACAAATAATTAAATGAATCAATTAATGAATGAAGTACGAATTAACGAATGAACGAATGAACAAACGCACACATGAATGAATGTATGAACGACTGAACAATTGAATGAACAACTGAATGATCAAACAAACAAATGAATAAATGAATGACTGACTGAATGAATGAATGAATGAATGAAAACTGAATGAATGAATGAATTAGCAAATGATTGAATGAACAAGCGAGCAAATGAAGAACTGAACAGATGAATAATTGAATGAATGAATGAACGAATGATTGAACAAATGATTGAATGAATGAATGAATGTTTGAATAATTGAATAAATGAATGAATGAATGAACACATGAATGACTGAATTAATAAATGAATGAACGAACAAAGAAATGAAAGAATGATTGAACGAATGATTGATTGAAGGAACAAACTACCAAATGAATGAATGAACAAATTAATTAATGAATAATTTAATAAATGAATGAACGAATGATTAAATGAACAGAATGATTGAATGAACGAACGAACGATATAATTAAATGAACAAATAATTAAATGAATCAATTAATGAATGAAGTACGAATTAATGAATGAATGAATGAACAAACGCACACATGAATGTATGAACGACTGAACAATTGAATGAACAACTGAATGATCAAACAAACAAATGAATAAATGAATGACTGAATGAACAAATTAATTAAATTGAATGAATGAATGAACGAACAAGTGAATGAATGATTGAATGAACAAACAACTGAACAAATAATTGAATAAATGAACAAATAATTGAATGGATGAATAAATGAATGAACGAACAAATGAATGAATGAATGAATGAACAAATGAATGATTGAATGAATGAACTAACAAATGAACACACGATTGAATGAACAAATAAATGAACAAGTGAATAAATGAATGAATTAACAATTGAATGAACAAATGAACACATGAATGAAAGAATTTATGAATTTATGAACAAATGAATGATTAAATAAATGAATGATTGAATGAATGAACGAATTATTAAATGAACAGAATGATTGAATGGATGAACGAACGAACGATATAATTAAATGAACAAATAATTAAATGAATCAATTAATGAATGAAGTACGAATTAATGAATGAACGAATGAACAAACGCACACATGAATGAATGTATGAACGACTGAACAATTGAATGAACAACTGAATGATCAAACAAACAAATGAATAAATGAATGACTGAATGAACAAATTAATTAAATTGAATGAATGAATGAACGAACAAGTGAATGAATGATTGAATGAACAAACAACTGAACAAATAATTGAATGGATGAACAAATGAATGAATGAATGAATGAACAAATGAATGATTGAATGAATGAACACACGATTGAATGAACAAATAAATGAACAAGTGAATAACTGAATGAATTAACAAATGAATGAACAAATGAACACATGAATGAAAGAATTTATGAATTTATGAACAAATGAATGATTAAATAAATGAATGATTGAATGAATGAACAAACAATCAAACAAATGAATGAATGTATAAATAAATGTATGAACAAATGATTGAATAAATGAACAAATAATTGAATGGATGAATAAATGAATGAACGAACAAATGAATGATTGAATGAATGAACTAACAAATGAACACACGTTTGAATGAACAAATAAATGAACAAGTGAATAAATGAATGAATTAACAAATGAATGAACAAATGAACACATGAATGAAAGAATTTATGAATTTATGAACAAATGAATGATTAAATAAATGAATGATTGAATGAATGAACAAACAATCAAACAAATGAATGAATGTATAAATAAATGAATGAACAAATGATTGAATAAATGAACGAACAAATAAATGAACGAAGGAACGAACGAACAAATAAATGAACGAAGGAACGAACGAACAAATAAATGACTGAATTAACGAACAAATAATTGAATGAACGAACTAACAAATGAATGAATGATTCAATGAACAAATTAATGTACAAACGAATGAACAAATGAATGAGCAATGAATGAAACAAGCAAATGAAAGAATGAATTAGCAAATGAATGAATGAATGAATGAATGAACGAATGAACAAACAAACACGAATTAAAGAATTAATGTAGTAATGAACAATTGAATGACTAAATGAATGAATGATTAAATTAATGAACAATCAAACAAATTAATGAATAAATGAATGAACGAAGGATTGAATAAATGAATGAATGAATGAATGAATGAATGAATGAATGAAAACACCACATCCTGCCTCTGCTCATGATTTTTAGCAAAATTATTAGATTATATTTTATTTCAAACCAAATTATTTGGCTCACTTTTTATGTTATCACTTAAACACAGAATCCATCAGTTAACAATAACATTTCATTTTTATCCAGACAACAGAAGCATATCGAGGGAATTCCTCTTGCGCCAACAGCGGATCCACATTATGCCAAACACTTGCTTTCCTAGAAAGACGAGATTCCACAGCCATAAATCAAATAATAACTCCTTATCTGTGCCTCAGCCGCTCCTATCTGCAGAGCAGTCAGGCTGCACCGGAGCTGCATTACGCATGCTTGCGTGACTCTGTGACCATGTCCATCTTCATGGTAAATGAAGAGCGTGTCAATCACGGCCAGACGGCTGTTTATCATTAACGAGGACGTGGAGAATCTATGCGATCCTGCACTACTTCCGCTCGGGGAATGAGCTGCTCAGAGTCCCATTAGAGCTGCACGCAAACATGAGCACACATCCTAAATATGCTGCAGGTAACAGAGTCCAATACTTTCTTCACATTCTTCATTAGCATGCAAACCACTAAACCGAGACTGCATATTCAGTGAAATCTGTTAGATTTACATATTTTACACTAGAGTGTTAAGTTTGGAATAATTAAGATGTTTTGGAAAGATGGAAAATACTGTAAAAAAAAAAAAAAAGCAATATTATTGCAATTTAAAGCAGCTGTTTTCTAAGTGAATATATGTTCAAATGTAATTTATTGCTGTGATCAAAACTGAATTTTCAGCATCATTATTACAGTCTTCAGTGTTACATGATCCTTCAGAAATCATTCTAATATGCTGATTTGCTGCTCAAGAAAAATTTATGATTACTAAAAATGCTGAAAACAGTTGTGCTGCCCAGTATATTTGTGGAAAATATGATACATTTAATTTTTCAGGATTCACAGATGAATCAAAAGTTTAAAAGAACAGCATTTATTTGAACTATATCATTTGCAACATTATAAATGTTATAAACCACCATTCAAAAGTTTGTCTAAGTAAGATGTGTAAGAGAAATAAAGAAATTAATACATTTACATATCAAAAGTGACAGTAAAGACATTTACAACGCTACAAAATTTCAAATAAATGTTGTTCTTTTGAACTTCAAAGAATCCTGAAAAATAAAATGCATCATTGTTTCCACAAATAAAGCAAGTAACTTAAATGTACACAGCTGAAGTCGAAAGTTTACATACACTTTGTGGAATATGCAAAAACTTAATTATTTTAGCAAAATAAGAGGGATCACACAAAATGCATGTTATTTTTGTATTTAGTCCTGACCTGAATAAGATATTTCACATAAAAGATGTTTACATATAGTCCACAAGAGAAAATAATAGTTGAATTTATAAAAAGTGATCCTGTTCAAAAGTTTACATCCCCTTGATTCTTAATACTTTGTTACCTGAATGATCCACAGCTGTTTTTGTTTAGTGATAGTTGTTCATGAGTCCCTTGTTCGTCCTGAACAGTTAAACTGCCTGCTGTTCTTCAGAGAAATCCTTCAGGTCCCACAAATTCTTTGGTTTTTCAGCGTTTTTTTTTTTTTTTGAACCCTTTCCAGCAATGACTGAATGATTTTGAGATCCATCTTTTCACACTGAGGACAACTGAGGGACTCATATGCAACTATTACAGAAGGTTCAAATGCTTACAACGCATTAAGAGATTTTTTAATTTGAAAATCAGGTTAAATTCAAGTTATTTTGTCTTCTGGGAAACATGCAAGTATTTTCTGTAGCCTCTGAAGGTCAGTACTACATGAAAACAAAGATGACATTTAGGCAAAATATGAAAAATGTACACATCTTCATTCTGTTCAAATGTTTTCACGTGTTTGAACCTTCTGTAATAGTTGCATATGAGTCCCTCAGTTGTCCTCAGTGTGAAAAGATGGATCTCAGAATCATACAGTCATTGTTGGAAAGGGTTCAAATACACAAAATTTGTGGGATCTGAAGGATTTTTCTGAAGAACAGCAGGCAGTTTAACTGTTCAGGGAGTCAAGGGACTCATGAACAACTATCACTGAACAAAACAAAAACACAGCTGTGGATCATTCAGGTAACAACACAGTATTAAGAATCAAGGGGGTGTAAACTTTTGAACAGGGTCATTTTTATCAATTCTAACACTATTATTTTCTCTTGTGGACTATATGCAAATGTATTTTATGTGAAATATCTTTCAGGTCAGTACTAAATAAACAATAGCATGCATTTTATATGATCCCTCTTATTTTGGTACTGAACCATCAGAAATGATTTTTGACTTTTGACACTGAAGACTGGAGTAATGGTGCTGAAAATTCAGCATCGATCACAGGAATAAATTTCATTTTACTATATATTTAGATACAAAGAAGGTATTTTAAATCATAATAATATTTTACAATTTTGACCGTGTTTTTGATCAGATAAATGTACCTTTGGTAAGCAGAAGAGAAGAAAATCTCAATAATTTCAAAATTTTGACTGGCAGTGTATATTTATTTTATTATAAATGATTCATTTTATATTCTCTCTGAAGTACTAGTACACTAAACTTCTTTCTCTTCTATTATTTTATTAAAACGGAAGGTGACAAGCGGCTCAGCAGCTGCAACCAACTCATACTCTGGTTAATTAGTGCAGCGCCGGGACTCTCTCAAATGTGTTACTGATTAACGCTTCAACACTCAACACTTCCTGTGCTCACACTGGCCCTAATGCGAGAGAGCGGACACCAGTTAATGAGGCCACACACACGCACACAGAGAGCTCATGTCAACGGCTATAGATTCCTGCATCACTGTTAATAATGTTAATGCTGGCAGACTCTCATGGCATTTCTCAACAACAATTACAGTCTATATTCTGCATCATTGGGGCTCCCGTGGGTCACTTATTAATAAAGAGCAATTAATGTGATGGAACGCGGTGCAAAGTTTGAAGGAACGTCACTTCAGTCGTCTGCGGGTTTAATGTGCAATTGGATCCTGTGAGCCAGAGGTGCTCAGACTGTGGGAAGGTTTTGTTAGGCCCAATTCTCCAATCCCTGCCACTTTCACACATTCAGATCTGACACAAAGAACAAATATGTGAGAGAAAACACAGCTTCCACTTATTTTCTCACAGAAAAGCAACTGCAATGATTTGGATGTACTGTTTTATGGTACTTTTGGGAACTTCATCTCATACCTCATCCATTTCATTTCTGGTTTTCACAATAAAAGTTTGTCTCAAAAATTTTGTTGAGCAGCAAATCAGCACAGAATGATTTCTGAAGGATCATGTGACACTGAAGACTGCAGTAATGATGCTGACATTTCACCTTTGTGTTGGGGAAACCTACATTTTTAAAAGTAATGCATTACAATATTGAGTTGCTCCCTAAAAAAGTAACAAATTACGTTACTTGGTTACTTTTTATGGAAAGTAATGCTTTTCGTTACTTTTGCGTTACTTTTTAAATCTGGACAGGGCTTGCTTGTTTGTTTTTAATATAAAAAGTTCTAATTTTGGCAAATGTAAAAGCCTTTTCACGCCAAAAGCCTCAGGCTTAGAGAAAAATGTCAACTCTTCAGAATAAAAAAAAAAAGTGGAAAACAAATGTTAGATTATCCTGAATCATTTTTGCGTATTAGTATGGATGAATTGGATCATCGAAAGTCGGCAGCAAAGGCATTGGTTAATAAAATGGGATTAAATACATAAAGGATATTTGTATTAAATAACATATATAATTATTGCAAGTTTGTGTTGAATTTAATTGTTTTTATTCATTTTGAGGAATACTGTATCTGCTTTTTAGTGAGTGAGATGAATTAATGCATGTTCACATTTATTCTAGAACTAAAGTAACATCTTACTCACAATTTCTCTCAACATGGGGACAGGACAGCTTTTAATCAATAAATGAGGGGAAAGTAACTGGGGTTACTTATTTGAAAAAGTAACTCAGATATTTTCTTGTCAATTAAAAAGTAATGCGTTACTTTAGTTACTTGGTAAAAAAAGTAATATTATTACGTAACTTGCGTTACTTGTAATGTGTTACCCCCAACAGTGACAGATTACATTTTAACATATATTCACAGAGAAAATTTTTAATTGCAATAATATTTCACCATTTTTACAGTATTTTTGACCAAATAAATGCAGCCTTGATGAGCACAAAACCACACCAATCTCAAAGTTTTTCCACAGTATACAAGTCAAAAACGTTAAGATGTCCACGTCAAAAGAAATTCACAAAAGTGATTTTATGTCCATAGAAAGCAGATTAGATATAAGTAAAGTGTCTACTTTTAAGTTTTTGGAAAATAAAATGTCAAAATTTGGTTAAAATAATGTTAGATTGTCATTCAGTGTAACACAATATTAATGTAAATATTCAAACCACATGTTTATTTTGACTTGTACATATTAAAATATATAAAAGAATAAGGGAGCGCTATTTTATTAAAATTATCATTCAATTTTATTAGGTTTTAAATAAATAAAAATTTCTTGCTGACGAATGGGCAAAACCTAGGATAGTGGCACATTTAAAAAACTAATTAGTATTTGGGGTAAAAGTAATTTGTCTTTTAATATGTCATAAATTGATTTTTGTTGTAAATATGCCTGACAAGACTTACACTAAATTACATTTTAGTGGGTGTCTTCTATAAATTAGGGAAAAATGTAAAATATTTATTTTTTGCTCAGAAAAACAAAAATAAACATGCAATGAAATTAAACAGAAAACCTTTTTAATATTTCTTTTGGAAAAACAACAACAATTTAAAGCAGTATTACACTTATTGCGTTTATGCTTAAACCCTTTTTTTTGTCTTTGACCCATACATGCTTAGAAAGAGTAACTGACATTGTCCTTTTATTAACTATTAAAATAAGAAATCTTTGTAAAAACATTTATAAAAACATGTTTTAGATTTTTTAAGAATGCAACGATAAAAAATTCACGAAATCTAAATATGTATAAACATTTATAAACAGTAAACTAAAATCAAATAAAAGTCAACTTTTTGAGATTTATACATCATCTGAAAGAATAAATAATTATAAAACATAATAAATATTGAGAAAAATGCCTTTAAAGTTGTCCAAATGAAGATCTTAGCAATGCATATTACTATTAAAATAAGTTGTAAGAATTTACTTCAAAGTAAATTTTCTATAACGAACATGTTTTAGCTTTCTTAAGAATGCAACAATATAAAAATTCACGAAAAGTAAATATTTACAGTAAACTAAAATTAAATGCGACTCTGGACCACAAAAACCTGTCATAAAGGTCAACTTTTTGAGATGTCTACATCATCTAAAAGAATAAATAAGCTTTCCATTAATTTATCGTTTGTTAGGATACAACTATTTGAAAATCTGGAATCTGAGGGTCCAAAAAAAAAAAAAAAACACAAATCAAAATATTGAGAAAAATGCCTTTAAAGATGTCCAAATGAATTTTAACTTCTTAGCAATGCATATTACTAATCAAAAAATAAGTTTTGATATATTTACAATAGGAAATTTACAAAATATCTTCATGGATCATGGTCCTTACTTAATATCATAATGATTTTGGGCATAAAAGAAAAATAGATCATTCTGACCCATATAATGTATTTTTGGAAGTGAAGATGAATTGAAGATGAATTGAATCTGTTTTGCATGTACATCTGAGATATTATGAGCTCTTTCAGGGTATATATTCCTTGCAAAACTCCCTGAAACGAATCAAGTTTCAACACCCACAGGTTTTGCATCGTTTATAACAATGCAAGAAGGCTGATTATGAATCTGGCTTCAGATACGCTTTACTTTCACACCCAGATCTTCTCAGCTGCGTGGATATTCTCTCCGCTCACACACTTTCATCTACACAGCGCTGGACGTGCCAGAAACCGCAAAGAGCGCTGATGCTGCGAGATGAATGGAATCATTTCAGAGAGGCAAACACTGGCCTGCCAACTACTGTAGTTTCTGAACAGCAAGTCCAGTAGCAAAAACAAACAAAAAAGTTATGCAAGTATTGGAAGCATTGCAGTGTTGTTCGACGGACACACACTGTGCCGCTCTCTCACATACGCTACTGGACTGTCCATTTCCAACAAGTCTGAAACTGCTTAAATTTGAAAGAGGAAATGCATGGCGTGTTCAATAAGTTCCCACAGGGTTTCTCATGCAACATACTGAAAATAACGAAACATCACATCCTCAGTGGAAACTCTCAGCTGACCGACAGCATCGCTCCGACTCGCCCAGAGCATGAGAACAAGACCCAGATCCATATAAAAAGGTGTGTTTGGAGTTGAAGAACCTCACAGAAGAACATGTGGGCTGTACAACTGATGCAATAAATATTTATGCATTAAATTGATCAGAAGTTGATTCACTTGAAAATATAGGCATTTATCATTTTAAAAAAAAAGTACAATTATTTTGAACTCAAGAAAGTTCAAATTTAATATTAATTTAAAAAAAATCAATTTTGCTTTTGTAAATTTTGTTTAAATAATCCATAATAATAATAATAATAATAAATACATAAAATCATTTTAATTGCTACAAATGTATTAGCATCACACCATAATATACAGTTTTATGAGCATGCAATAAATGAGCATGCACAAAATATCAGCCGATAAATTTACTAAACTAAGATTACCGATACACTTAAAATATTTTAAGGATTTAAGTGTCAGTAGATGCCAACAAAGGTAAATTAAATTAAAAATGAGAGGAAATGAGCAAGCACAAATAAATAAACATCAGCCGATAAATTTGGAAAATTACCATTACTGATAAATTTCAAATATCTTAGGAATTTAAGTGTAAGTAAATGACAATGGTCATTTAAATGCAAAAATAAAAAAGAGAGCATGCACAAATAAATAAACATCAGCTTACGAATTTACTAATATACTGTTACCGATAAATTTAAAACATTTTAAGGATTTAACTGTCAGTAGATTCTGACAACAGTAAAATAAATAGATATCAGCCAATAAATTTACAAAATTGCTGTTAGCAATAAATGTAAACTATCTTAAGGATTTAAGCATCAGTAGATGCCGAAAAAAGAAACATTAATGTAAGAGTAGAAGAAAAAAAGCATGCACAAATAAATAAATATCAACCGATAAATGTATAAAATTACCATAAATGTTAAATATTTGAATGATTTAAGTCTCACTAGATGCCAACAAAGTTCATTTAAACAAATGATTTTACAATAGCAAATAAATAACAGCGAATAAATGTACAAAATTACCATTACCAATACATTTAAAATATTTGAAGGATTTAAGTTTCAGTAGACGACACTTAAAGGTTAATAAATGCAAAAAGAAAGTAAATAAGCATGCACAAATAAATTAATATTGATAAATTTACAAAAATATAATTTTTTAATATCTTAAGAGTTTAAGTGTAACTGGATGACAACAAATGAAATTAAAATGTAAAAATAGAGGAAGTGAGCATGTACAAATAAATAAATATCAGTCAATAAATTTACAAAATTACTGTTACCAATAAATGTAAAATATTTCAAGGATTTTAGTGTCAACAGATGACAACAATGTTAATTCAACATAAAAATGTAGGAAATGAGCATGCAAAAATAAATATCAATATTCAAAATTACCACACCAATAAATTTAAGTCATCTTAAGGATTTAAGTGTCAGCAGATTACAACAAATGTCATTTAAATATAAAAACTGAGGAAAAGAGCATGCACAAATAAAATACCAGCTGATAAGTTACTAAATTACCATTACCGATAAATGGAAAATATTTTAAGGATCAAAGTGCCAGTAGATGCCAAAGGTAAATTAAATGTAAAAACAGAGGAAATGAGCATGCACAAACAAATAAATACCAGCCGATAAATTAACAACATTACTTTTACAGATAAATGTAAAATATTTTAAGGATTTTAATGTCAGTAGATGATGACAGAGATCATGCAAAATGCAGAAATACAGGAAATGAGCATGCACAAATAAATAAATAGCAGATGACAAATTTACAAAAATACCATCACTGATCAATTTAAAATGTCTTAGGGATTTAGGTGTGAGTAAATGATGACATATGTGACCCTGGACCACAAAACCAGTCTTAAGTCGCTGGGGTATATTTGTAGCAATAGCCAAAAATACATTGCATGGGTCAAAATTTTAGATTTTTCTTTTATGCCAAAAATCATTAAGAAATTAAGTAAAGTTCATGTTCCATGAAGATTTTTTGTAAAATTCCTACTGTAAACATATCAAAATGTAATTTTTGATTTGTAATATGCATTGTTAAGAACCTAATTTGGACAACTTTAAAGGTGATTTTCTCAGTCTTTTGGATTTTTTTGCATCCTCAGATTTCGGATTTCAAATAGATGTATCTCAGCCAAATATAGTTCTATCCTAACAAACCATACATCAATAGAAAGCTTATTTATTGAACTTTCATATGATGTATAAATCTCAGTTTTGTCAAATTTAACCTTATGACTGGTTTTGTGGTCCAGGGTCACATATGTCACTTAAATGTAAAAATAAAGGAAATGAGCTTGCACATATAAATAAATATCAAACAAAAATATAAAAAAAAATTACTGTTACCAAATAATGTAAAACATTTTAAGGATTTAAGTGTGCGTAGATGCTGGCCCATGTCATTTAAATGTAAAACTAGAATACAATATCAGCCAATACATATGCAAAAACATCTCTTAATATTGGCTTATAAGTTGTGTTCCAAATTTTTTGTCAAAAAAAAACAAAACAAGGAAGTAAAAATAGCCTTTACTATGTTTTGAACCAATTCTAATTGAGTAAAAAATTCTAGAAAGGCCAAATTTTGGTAAAAAAAAAAAAAAAAAAAAAGATTAATGTAATATGATGCTCACTAAAACGTTAAACTTTGCACGTATGCTACATCCGCATTTTTATTCCCACAATCCAAACGTCTTAAGGATTTGAGTGTCGGTTGGGCAGTCATACAAAACATCTCATGAGGACGCTAAACATCACGGACCAGAGAGAGACGGATGAGCCGCTGTCCGGTGTTTATCAGTTCCTCCAGTGCGTAGACAGATGGACTACAGCTGGACGGCAACACTGTACAAATGAGATAAGCGAGTCTGAATACACTCTGAATACGCATTTATGGAAATTTCCACTTTCACACAACGCTCTGCTTTCCAACTTGATCACAGAAGTGCCAAAACTGTTTTGCAGATTAATGTTACTCCTACCCACCATCCCACAATGCATTGCATCTCCAGCCTCCACGCTTCAAATACAGTACTGTAAAAAAACATGCAACTGTGAAGTAATAAACCTGCAGTGACTCCCTAGATTCGCACTTCTTCAGTCGTGTCGCACCTTTCCTGCGCTGCAATAAAAAGGCCTCTTAATAGCAATAACGCAAGCGATGGCTCAATATAATCATACAGTCGTGCACAGCTAAAGCATATAGATGATGTTGCCGGTGGAGATCAGTGCATTCGGCTTATGCCATCTGCGAGAGGAAGAGGCGGTTGTCATGGAACTTGTTGCCGTGAGGCTGTCGTCAAGAGCAGGAGTGCCTCTGCGGCCAAGCTAACGAGAATCACGTCAACACACGACCACCTGGACGACTAAATAAAACGCTGGTGGAAAGAGTGAATAGAAACTGTTCCTTTTCTGCATAAAACAATACAGAACAGGTGAGAAGAGGGGAAAAACAGCACTGTAAGATTCATCTGCATGCTTACGGATTTAAAAGCACAACATCTGCAGGACTGAAGGACAGATTATTTGGAAAACATATCACTTATAAATAGTATAATATATAATTTTTGAATAAAGACTCACCAAGATGCATTTATTTCAAATCAGAAGTTGGTGGTAAAGAAAAAGAAGAATAATGATTAAACTGACCAAAACTGACAGTAAAGACATTTATAATGTCACAAAGATTTCTATTGTAAGCAATTTCTGTTCTTTTGAACTTTCTATTTATCAATGAATTCTGAAAAATTAAATATATCACGGTTTCTTCAAAAATATAAAGCAGATATATTTGAAAAAATTACTGTTACCAGTAAATTTAAAATATTTTAAGGATTTAAGGGTCAGTAGATGCCAACAAAGGTCATTTAAATAGAAAACATAGAGAAAATTGGAATGCAACATAAATAAATATCAGCCGATGAATTTACAAAATTACCATTACTGATAATTTAAGGTTTAGTAGATGCCAACAAAAAAATAGAGGAAATTAGCATGCACAAATAAATAAATATCAACTGAAAAATTTACAAAATTACCATTACCGATTAATTTAAAATATTTCCAAGGATTTAAGGTGTAGAATATGCCAACAAAGGTTATTTCAATTGAAAAATAATAAGTAAATTAGCATACACAAATGAATAAACATCAGCCGATAAACATACTAAATTAGTAATTTTATCGATAAATGTAAAATATTTTAAGGGTCAGAAGATGCCAACAAAGGTCATTTATATAGAAAAAAATAGAGAAACCTGGCATGCAAAAATAAATAAATATCAGCTGATACATTTACAAAATTACCATTACCGATAAATGTAAAATATTTTAAGGGTCAAAAGATGCCAACAAAGGTCATTTAAACAGAAAAATAGAGGAAATTAGCACGCTGAAATAAATAAATATCAGCAAGTTATCATTACCAATACATTTTTAATATCTTAATGATTTAAGTGTCAGTAGATGACTACAAAGTCATTTAATTGTAAAAATCGAGGAAATGAGCATGCACAAATAAATATTTGTACTAAATATTAATATACAAATTTTGCAAAAACAGTTGTTTTCAACATTGCTAATAATCAGAAATGTTTCTTGAGCAGCAAATCAGCATATTAAAATGATTTCTGAAGGATCAAGTGGCACTAAAGTAAAGTAATGATGCCAAAAAATTCAGTTTTGATCACAGGAATCAATTACATTTTAACAGATATTCACATGGAAAATTGCAATTTTAAATTGGAGTAATATTTCACAATTTTTGCATCAAATTATTGATCAAATAAACGCAGCCTTGGCGAGCAGAACAGACTTCTTTTTTTTTTAATATTTAAAAATAAGTAATTATTCCAAACTTTTGATCGGTGGTGTAGATACCTGGGTTATTTTTCTACTCAAAAACTGGGTTGAGGTCATTTTGTAGTGGTTTTTTAACAACACCGGTTAGTTTTTGTGCAACACAGCGTGAGCAGAATGATGTGCTTTAATATAACTGTGAATGCAGCATCTAGTTCATGGCATCCAACAGAGTGTCTTTCTGCTTTTGTAAAGCAGTCGTCTGTCAGTTCTGCTGTCAGAGCAAGTGTGACGTATAAAGATTCAGCAACACAAACCTGTGGATTCTGCAGAATAATCTGAACATCACTCACAGCAGGCCATCTGATGCCTGACAGTGCCCATGCTAGTCTATTATTGTATTGAAACATACTGAAATGTACTGTTAAAGCTGGTAAATGTGTTACACAAGCACAGCTTATATATATATACAGTTGCTATTGACATGAATAGACACCGCAGTACTTTACAAAAACAAACTTTTCTGAAGATCCAGGAATTGCATCCATATCAGATTACTGCTGTTTTTTAGTCACTTCTCTGAATGGTGGGAAACAAAATCATCTTAAAACACTATTAAACCTTTAGAAACTCTATTAGAAAACAGAATTAGCTTGAGCTCTTACACATACATACAGTTAAGCCATACATGTGCTGAAGTTTGAATAGCTAATATGACAAACTCAACAGAGCTTTCACAAAAACTACAGAGAAGCTATAGGGAAGAAATCATTTTATTACTTTAGAAAGTCTAAGGTCATATGAAGACTCATATGAGACACAGCCGGCTGCCTTATTCCTTAGCTTAAAATGTGTTGAACCAGAAAACCATTGAAGAAAAAGCACAATATCAATATAGCTGCATTAAGGCATTTAACATATGAAAAAACATTATTTAGCAAGCTTGTAACCTCCTAAATCAAAACATTTAAAATTCAAAAAAGCATATTTGGCAAATCCAGGTAATTTACCCTAGAAATATTAAGTTTCTTAACGGTTATGACTGTGGTCAGCTGTGATCCAATCTCATTAAAACTTTGTATGCTTGTTTAGAATCACCTGTCACGTGTGCTCCGCAGGTTTTGTGAACTTTTTCTTTAGGATTTATAGGATTTGAGACCTAGAGATTCAAGAGAATTGTAATGCAGTGGGGGTTTTTTTTCCAGATTGAGCAAAAAACCTAGTACTAGTTTGCAAAAGTATGTTTTTTATATCTTCTCAATCAATCATTTAACAAACGTTTTGACAGCAGTGGATCTAGAGGCAAAGTTGTCCAGAATGAGGAGCTCTATTGTATGATACAAATATTGTAAATGTGTGAAAAACCACACAAAGTACAATTGTTTATGCCCAATTTCTTTAAAATTGCTTACAGACCTTTAAAGACCAGGAGTCAAACAGGCCCAAAGAGTTTCGTTCCGATCAGCCATTAACCTTGTCTAATAGGTGCTCAAACTTTATCAGCCAATGGCGGACATGTTTTTATGAGATATGCGAATGTCCTTGTAGAAATTTGTGGCACTTTAAACTAAGCGATTTTAGTGTTCATAAGAAATATTGATACGTAGTTATAGCCATTTTTATGTTGTTTTTTCCCTGTTATAACACCACCAAGTGGCCACGATCCTGTGACCTCAGATTGAGCTTTTACATACGTGTTTAGTGTACATTGTACATACGAGTTTGGTGAGGATATGTCATTCTGTTCAGGAGATATAGAGACGAAGAACATTTAGGCCACGCCCACACCAAGGGGAAAACAATTCAACGCTCTCCATTGACTTTGTATTGCGGGAAGCTGACTCCTTGTCATTTCTGACTTATAACAAAAAACAGAACAATGTCTAAAAGCTGCTATGTGACAAGGTGTACAGAAAACAAGCTTAAAAAAAATGAGCTGTTGACCCAAAAGACAAGCAATTAAGGAAACAAATAGTTCTAGATGTCAGGGTATTTCACGTTGGGTCATTAAGTTGGATCATTTTTCCAAACAAAAGGGAGGTAAGGAAAAGGAGCACTGACATAGACCAATAAAAATAGAGTTTCTCAATATATCTACTCTTCAGGTTTGCATAAGGTGGTGAAATAATCCTTTGACCAGGTTAAAAATAATGAATGTTTACTGTCGCTGTTAAATTTCCCTCCCGCAGGCGTTGTGTCCTTAAACATTTGTTTTTAGGTTGACAGCTTATAAAAACGTAGTTCTGTGTTTTTTAGTTTGTGTACTGTATACCTTGTCACATAGCAGCTTTTAGACATGGTTCTGTTTTTTGTTAATAGTCAGAAATGACAAGGAGGCAGCTTCCCACAATACAAAGTCAATGGAGAGCGTTGGATTGTTTTCCCCCCAGTGGCCATGGTTTTCAGATTATGATGCCTGCCCCTTTCAAGTCTTTTCACATCCCTTTGCGATGGAGAATCAAAAGCTCAACTTTTTTTCTGATAATTATCGATATTCGCTCTTCAGAGAATCTTTCGGCACTGGCTTAGTTCCAATTAGGTGAAAAACCTAGGACTAGTATGACTAGATTTTTTTAAAAATCAAAAATACCCAAACATTTCGGCAGGCTCACTATTGAGTCTGAGTCTGCATGTGTTTTGTCCAGCGGGATTCCAATGACATAAGACACTTGAGCCTGCGACTGACTGTTTAGGAGTTATGAGGGATTTTTTTATTTAGTTTGCTGTAGCGTCCCTATCAGGCCAATTGGGGTGAGCCTTGGTCACGCCGTTGGTGGTGTGAGTACTACCATCCCTCCAAGTTTCAAATCTCTATGACTTACGGTTTGGTCTGCACAATCAGTTTTACATGGAGATTGCAGATCCTTGGCCATTCAAACATTTACAACAGGGTTTCTAGTGTCTATAAGGATGATTGTGTATCTCAAAACACATGGCCGCCATTTCCCAACAATTCTAAGCACCTGTTAGACAAGGGTAACGGAGGCCAATTGGAACGAAAATTGGTGGGCCTGACTGACTCATGGTCACAAAAGTCTGAGAGAAATTTTTAACGAAACCGGCCACTGGGGGGGGCTATATCGCATTTTTCAATGGCATACACGATTGTACATTGTGCGTTTTTTTGCACATACAGGCAATATTCGTATCATGCGATAGAACTCCTCATTCTGGACAACTTTGCTTCTAAAACCACTGCAGTCAATCACATTTTTTGTTAAATGATTGAGAAGATGTTTTTCTTTTTTTAACTAGTCCTAGGTTTTTTTGCTCAATCCGGGGAAAAAAACACTGCAGTACAATTCTCTGGCCTCACTAGGTCAATAATTATCAAAAAAAAGGCTATAACGGGGTTGTTTAGAAAAGGGGCCTGTCCAAATTTACCCAAAATCCTATAAAGCCTAAAGAAAAACTCAAATCTTCACAAAACCTAGTGAGCATGAGACAGGGGATCGAACCAAAGCTGGCGTTATTATGGTTAAAAATGACTTTAAAACACTGTATTTCTATGGTAAATGACCTCAATCATTGATATAGGTTGGTATAGCCATGCTAAATAATATCTAATATCTTTTTCCTTATATGCTTTGCTTAAATTCCAATAATCACTGTTTGTCCCTATATTTTATTTCTGCAATCAAAGCTGAATTTTCAGCACACTGCAAAAAATGCTTTTCTTACTTAATTTTTTTTGTCTTGTTTCCAGACAAAATATCAGAAAATTCCTAAATCAAGAAGAATTAGACAAGTAAAATTATTTTCTTGTTTTCAGGAAAAAAAGTTTTTGCTTAGAACAAGCTAAATTATCTGCCAATGCGCTAAGCAAAAAAATCTTATGTCAAACACAAAACAAGATTATTACCCCATTGGCAGATTATTTTGCTTGTTATAAGCAAAAACACACTTAATTTTGACTTCATTTTTTATGAAAACAAGAAAATAATTTTTACTTGTCTAGAAAATCCTTCTTGATTGAAGAATGTCTAGATATTTTGGCTGGGAAAAAAAGACAAAAATTCTAAGTATAGAAAGCAATTTTTTTGCAGTGCATCATTACTCCAGTCTCATTAATACTCAGTGTCACATGATTCTTCAGAAATCATTCTACACTCTTAAAAATAAAGGTGCTTCACAATGCCATTTTTTTTTTGTTGTTGGTTCCATAAAGAACCTTTAACATCTGAAGAACCGTTCTGTTTCACAAAAGGTTCTTTGTGGCGAAAGAAGGTTCTTCAGATTACAACAAGGTAAGAAAGAGATGGTTCTTTATTTTGGTGGAAACTGAAACACTAATGTCAACATTGAACAGCAATTAGAAGCTGTAATAGTTTGTTGTCGAATCACGACCCACTAGAGACCTTTAGTAATCATCTTGGATGCAATTTTCCATTTCCAGTTTATCCTGAGGTTTCTTCCACACCCACAACATTATTACTCTGTAAGTTCCCACTGTCTGCAAACAATGATTTTCCACCTGCTCTCGCTTAATGCACATCTGCAGTCTCACACATTATTTCTTTTCCTCACAGAGCATAAATTAAACAAACACACAGGTGCACAAAGCTGTCTGTTCTTTTCCATCCTCATCTTTAAAATTGACATTCGTTTTCCACTGGAATCTCAAATATGGACAGCTACCTTCAAAGCTTCATTTACATTTGACAGACAAAGCAGAAGCATGATTGGCAGGAGCAAATACAATTAAGGAGAGTATTTTGGGTGCATGAGATTGATCTCCCAAAGCACCAGGCTGTTACACTTGAAGTCCAAATCATGATTAACCTGCAAGAGTTTGCCGGATGTCTCTCGCTCTTTCAGTCTCTCACGAGTCAAGCCGGAGCTAATTACTATTAAAGATAACAAGAAGCAGACGAGAGAGCAACAGGCTGCGATGAGCAGATACTTTGATGATTAGTAGTGCAATATCTTCCTGTCAACACCGAGAGAGGCGCGCGTCTGGAGAGGAACATGGGCATATTAACAGCCTGAGGTTTCTGCAAAACAGAATCATTGATCAGGGCTAACCCTTATGATCCACACTGGGAATAAAAAGTAAAACAAAGGGCAAACTTGTTTTCTTCTGTCTAGACTTTTGGATCGTATTATGCATAATAATGACAAGGCTGAAATGTTTTTCCTAATGTATATTTCAGTTAAAGCCATAGTCATAGCCATAGTTAAACAAGTTAAATAATATATTAATGCAATTAAAATATATAATAACTTACAATTAATTAATAAAAAAAATTAAAAGCTTTTGTTCACTAAAGGTAATGTGATGCAACCGACATGCAAAAAGTGGGAAAAAATATAATACAAATTTATTTAAAAAAAGCCTTTTGTCATTTTCTTTCAAATTATTAGTAATTTTTTTAAGAAAGTAATTTTACTATTAATGAATTTCTATTTGTAAAAATGCATTTTATCTTTAACTATATTTAAATCTTTCTTGAAAATAATGACTTCTAACTTAATATTAATATGAATTAATTCATGATATTTGTAAAAATGGCTTTTATCTAAAAATGTATTTAACACTTTCTTGAAAATAATTTGTATTTTTATTGGTTAATATTAATACATCTAGCACTTTTTATATTAAGCTATATTTAAAACTTACTTAAAAATATATATTTTTTATTTTATGAATGAATATTCATATAAATATACTTATATACATGTAAATGCCTTTTATCTTAAACTATATTTAAAGCTTTTTTTGCAAATATTTCATTTTTAGAAATTAATATGAATAAATTTATATTTAGCACATTTTATCACAAGCTAAACCTTTCTTAAAAATAATGATTTTTATTTTTATGGATGAAAATTTATATAAAACTTATATATATGCCTTTTATCTCAAGATATATTTATATATTTAAAGCATTCTTGAAAATGATTATTTGTTTTTCTAACATAATATTAATATCAATTGTGTTTGTAAAAATAAATCTAAATTTAACTATTAATAAATGTATTATATTTGTAAACAAAATGCTTTGTTAAGAACCTTAAAACTGTTAAACTTTTCTGAAAAATAATTAATATGCATGCTCTCGCATGTATTTTAAGTTGTAGCAAAATAACATATTATATACTTATTATTACTGCTAATAAGAATAATCAAATAATTAAATGTGTTATATATCACTATAAAATGAAATTATATTTTTCTTAAATAATATATACCTAACTATAACTAATTTTTTATGATTTGTATTATAACTAAATAAAAATATTAGACAAAATAAAGAAATATTGGCATGTAATATTTTACTCTAAAACATGTATTTATTTATTTATATGCATTTTTATATGCATGCATTTTTTTTTTTTTTTTTTTTTATTTTAGTTGCAAACTACATCAAGTTCTGATTTTATGTAGCAATGGTTAAAGTCATTTTTTCTCAGCAAAGCCAAAGCAGTATTTCTCAACGGATCTAAATGTGCAGCTCATTTGACGATGGCACACTGCTTTTAGCTGATTTTAGCAGCAAACCCAAATGAAGAGAAGCTGATATTGAGCGTGTGGGACAGTGCGGCTCCTCTCTAAGTAATCAGCTGTCTTCTGAAGGGAGGATCCCGCTATAAATCGACTTTAAACCCCTTCAGCTCATTATCACGATGGCTGCCCGATGGCCTGGTATTTCAGCAAAAGATGAGAGTTGAGAGAGGAAAACACGAGCGGTGGCCTTTATCTCACTGCCATATGAAGAGCACTGAATCATTTCCATAAATACTACATCAACATATGAGATCAAAGCCTGAAGTAATGCTTATGATCTATGATTCACTTCAAGATCCACTGAATGAATCAGAACAACCTCAATATCAATTAAAACAGCTTTTCTAATCAATGCCAACGATTAAATTAGAAAATATATATATATATAAAATCACTTTTCACAGGACCTCCTTGGCAATAAATAAAAAAGCAAATAATTACTTATATTTCTAACTTGATATCAATATTAATTACATTTGTAAAAATAACTTTTATCCAAAACTATATTTAGAATATAGATTTTTATTTTTTTATCAATAAATATGAATAAATTTATTTTAATACCTTTCATTTAAAACTATATTTAAAAATGTTTAAATATAAATATATTTTTAAATATAAATATTATATTTGTTAAAAAGAAATTAAAATAATGTTTTTCAATTGTTATCAATTAATATGAATCATTACGTAATGTATTTATTACATCAAAATTATTATTTTTATAATACTTTGTAAGACTTTTATACTGTATAATAAAATTATTTAAAAAAAAGACTTTTACGCTGTCATTTTACTAAAGCAAATTTATAGAAATTTATCTTGAAAAATATTTTTTTTTGTTCACCAAACTATTTGCATATATTTTTTTGTGAATATGTAAATAATATCATAATTAATATAATAATCATAATCAACTATCACACTATTAAAGCTATTAAAATCACTATTTTTTTGGTAAGTGAAAAAAGCTTGAAGAAAAAAACAATTTTTAATCAAAAAATAAATAAATAAACTAAATAAATAATTACTACTGAAATTAAAGTACTAAAATTGCTAAAACTGAATATTAAAATGTTTTTTATTGTTATTAATTGTTACAAAATGAAATTTTCTAAATATTAATAATAGTATATAATTAGTATAGTATAACAAAAAATCCTTAAATAACACTGATGATATCATCTTTAAATTATCTTCATTTGGGGGCATCTTTCAGCAGATGTTGATGCGGCCCGCGATTAACTGAAATTAATAAATGAGCATATTGCATAATTAATTTGATTTAAAATAGATTAAAATGCATAATGAACTGACAGCCATAGTTCATATTCTTACATCAGACTCCCAGTCTTTATGAAACGGCATGTCTTAATCAAATGTGCGTCTGAAAGCCGGCGTCAGCAGCAGGAGGCCCGTCTGCCTGAAATTGCTTTAAAATTGGCCGACACTTCAAAGACCTTCAGCTGTTCTACACGAGCACTTTATGCATTTCCCACCATCTCTTCTGGCCTCCAAACACACTTTAAGGCTGTCTTTGAAAGCTCCCGGTTCACCCTGTAGACAGATACATAGACAAGCTGCAGGGATGAACGCCGGCACCGTCGGGCAAAGGTGAAACAAACATGACGCAATTAACAACATCTCTTACATTCAGACTTCATAACCAATGCAGAATCGTGCTGCAGTCCTAGTTGAGCTGTCGAGTCTTTGATTATATCCGTTGTTACTCTCCAGGGCGTTGTATAATTTACTGTTAACCAGATTAAGCCAAGAACGAAATCTGATTTATGGCACACAACTACTTGATTTGCCTTTCACTCAGTGAATAACAAATTGAATTGATAGACCCGAGTAATAATACAGATTAAAACGGATGATTTAATGGATGCATAATGTTATTTTATGTGGTCTGTATATAATAGGCATTTTATTTATTAGGACACTCAAATATAACTGGCTTTCTTACATATTTTATATATGCAAAATCATTTATACAGAGTGTGGAAAATTATTTAGTATTTTCCAACTGGGTTAAAATTGCATTATTAAAGGGGGAATAAATCACACATAAATAAAATGAAACCTTTACAAATATTACACACATTTTTTTGCCACTCCACAATAAAACCTTTACATTTAACAGCATTCAGAACAGGAATAAAAATAAATGTATAGCTACAAGCCGCAATTACAGGGCCAAATTTGGTTAAAATTGGACCAACATTCTAGGAGAACTTCAAAAAAGTAGGTTTTTAACATTAATCTAAATGGTGGACAGGCATGGTGCAAAAGAAACATACAGAGTTTTGTAACGATATCCCAATTAGTTTTTAAAATATAGCATTTTACAAAAAAATTAAAAAATGGTTGACATGGGAAAATTGGGTATGGTTCAACTTGGATACTCCTCCGAATCTAAAGAGACTAGTTTTGTGATTTTTAAAAGTTATAAGCTAAAATAGACATTTTTCCATTTCCTGACCACTAGGTGACACTGCGCCAAAACTGTAGCCTCAGATCATCATTGTTATAACAACACATCAAGTTTGGTCTCAAAACGTTAAACCAGTGCAGAGATATAGCCTCACTTTCATTTTTGCATGCTTTTCATAAAATTCGACTTGGCATGCTCCTCCGAATCTAAAGAGACCACTTTTGTGATTTTTGGGAAAAGACATTCAGAAGTTATAAGCTAAAATAGCCATTTTTCCATTTCTTGACCACTAGGTGACACTGCGCCAAAACTGTAGCCAAAGGTTATCGTTGTTATAACACACACCAAGTTTGGTCTCGATACGTCAAACTGTTGCAGAGATATAGCCTCACTTCCATTTTTGTGTGCTCTTCATAGAATTCATTTGCGCATTATTCAAGCACTAGGCAAGCAAGGCAGCAAGCATCACAGCAACTGAAGCAAGGAGTAATCGAAGCCATTTTAAGCTGATTTTAGTCAAAACATAATGTGATTTAATGGGTTATTAGTTTTGACCAACAAGTGGCGCTGTAATCAAATCGATGTGGTGTGTTCAGTTCTTATACAAAATCGGTTTTGTCTATCCACATAAAATCCATCATTTTGTGTCAGCACATAAGACGATTGGAGTCATGGAGGAGTTCGAAGCAGTAGGTTTTCAACATTAATCAAAATGCTGGACAGAAAGTTTCCAGCCAATTTGTTGATGCGTTAAAGGGGTCATCGGGTGCAAAACTAACTTTTCCATGTTGTTTGAACATTAATGTGTGTTGGCAGTTTGTGAACACAACCACCCTACAATGATAAACATCTGTGTGTGTTTTTTATCTTTAAAAGTAATATCCCCTTTTTAAAATCAGTTCATTCTCAGCTTCTTGTGGGTGGGATGAAACACAAATGATTGACATTAGCGTCTAACCTTAGCCCCGCCCTCACCGAGCTGAAACAGTCCCAATACCATTGCCATTGTGTGACTCAGGTGCAGAAGCAGACTCTAATTGAGCGATTGAGGCGATCTGTTGTTGGATGTAATACTGAACATAGGAGTAGTCATTTACTCCTGACATCTGAGCCGATTAAGAGGCAGGGGTTTAACGTCACTTCCGTTTTTAAATGGAAAGCGCCAAATTCCGATCTACATATGCGTCTATGTTCGTGTGAATCATTTGTAATGCAGCTTCACACACAGTAGAAGTGAGTATAAGGGGTTTTTATGCATCTTTGCAAATGGCCTTGACTTTGACACTGCGCCAAAACTTTACTATTGAGAATTTTTAACCAAAGTATATTAGAGACTTTCCATTAGGACCCTAAAGAATCATATGAACTTGTGGAAAATGGCCATCCGATGACCCCTTTAAACAAAATCAGTTTCATATATCGACACAAAATCCATAACTTTTTGTCAGCATTGTCTGAAGATTGTCTGAAAATCGGACGAACGGTCTAGGAGGAGCTAGAAAAATAGGTTTTGAACACAAAACGGGTAAAAAATCATCAAAAGTTATTAGCCATAATTAATAGTTAGGCATCTTTCCAGCTAAATTGTCAATGCATTACAACAGAAACCATTTCATATATCAACAGGAAATCCATAACTTTTTTTGTCAGCATCATCTGAAGATGATCCAAATCAAATTTGATTAAAATTGGACCAACGGACTAGGAGGAGTTAACACTAGGGTGAGAAATCATAAAAACCACCACTACTAATGTGATTTAATGGGTTATCACCGAGTTTCCTAACAATACACCAATGCGTTCATAAAATATAGCATTTTACAATAAAATTCAAAACGGTTCACATGGGAAAACTGAGTATGATTTGACTGAGTGTGGCTCCTCCGAATATAAAGAGTGATTTTTGGCTAAACCATTCAGAAGCATAAAAAAGGAAAAAAAAGCCATTCTTCATATTTTCTGATCACTACGTGGCACTGCACCGAAACTGTGCAGGTAGCCTCAGGTCATTCATGTTATAACACACACCAAGTTTGGTCTCAATATGCCAAACCGTTGCGGAGATATAGACTCACATCCATTTTTGCATGTTCTTTGTAAAATTTGTTCGCTCGGTATTCAAGAACAGTTTGACTAATCAACTTGAATTGCGTAACGTTTTGCCGACATGGTCTGAAGATGAAATCAGGCAATTTTGATTACAATCAGACAAACCTCCAAAAACAAAAATTTTCCTTGTAGACCTTACAGTTCAAAAGTTATTAACATAAACATAAGTGTAAATTTGGACAAGTGGTGGTGCTAGAGAGTTTGAGTTAGAGACTCTAAACTTGCAATAGTTAATGTTGAGACTATTTCCTATCTGTGTGGCAAATTTCATAACTTTTCTGCAAGCGGTTCTATGAGCTGCAATAGACTCAATAGCGGAAGAAACGGAAGAAAAATAGTAAAGCATAACTAATTACAATGTAAAGAAATCATTTTTATAATAATAATTACATTTTTATAAAAGTTCATTAAATTCTACTTAAAAATGTTTCATTTAATATTTTTCTAATTATTTGTGAAATTGACAAGCAAATTTGTTTTATAGCAAATATTTTTTCAATGTTAAATATGTAAAATATTATCTAGAAAATATTCATAACATTTAAATATAACGCATTATAAAAAAATCCATGCATTAATTTTACATTGCAATACACCACATAATGCATTAATTGCATGCATAATTGAACAGCTATAATATATTATAACACTTATCTATTGATTGTTACACCTTTATAAATTAAGATGCATTAAAATGCTTAACAAAACTTAACAAATAAACCTTTAAATATTATAATGCACTTTTACTTTGGTTACTATTATTTATGAAAAGACATACTTCATTATGTTATGATAATTATGTTACCAAATATTTAATTAGAATGAGTTTGGTGTATCTAAAAAACATTTATATGATCATCAAATACCTTTAATGGACATTTTCAATTAAATTGCATGCACTCTTAACAATAAAGGTTGCAAAAGGGGGTTTTCACAGCGATGCCATAGAAGAACCAGTTTTGGTTCCCCAAAGAACCATTTCTTCTAAGTGTGAAGAACATTTTGATCATCTAAAGTACCTTTCTCCACTGTAAAGAACCTTTTGTGGAATAAAAAGGTTCCATGGATGGTAAAGGTTCTTTGTGGAACCATTGATGCCAATAAAGAACCTTTATTTTCAAGCAATTTAGGTTGATAGGTGGTCTGTCGCTGGTGTCCAGGACACATTTGGGAAATATTAGCACTTAAACTATAAATGTGGTTTGAGTGATCAGATCACAAACCGCTCTGGACAGCTCCAAATGTACTCTGCACTCGCGGCCAGATCAGCCGAAACGCATGTTAATGCCAGGAGTAAATGGGGTCCATGACTGAGACGACCGTGACACCCAAACAAACCTACACCGCCACGAAACGGCTCGCCTGAGAAACCTCACATCCAGGTACGGGAAAGGACCTTATAATGTATTACAGGAGCACAACAGATCTTCATTACCCTTTAAGGCTGAGTGTCATTCTGTGGCATTTGGAACTCAGCTGATGACACAATGACTGACGAGCGAATGTTTCCCCAGCGCTCCATTCATTAAAGATTGATTAGCTCCTTTCTGAAGAGTTCTATGGCTTTCTGAACAGGCTGCTGATGAATGACCAAACTCTGGCTAAAACAAAAAGAAGTCAAACTCAAAGTCACTCCAAGGTAAAATCTCACACACAAGCGTATTAAAAATTCAAGGTCAGAGCTATGAAACAAACTCAACAGATACATAATTAAAACGATGCTTTTAAATTGAATCAAAACAGACTTTCTATACGTTTTTACTTGAACTGCATTCATTTAAATCCATCTGTTCAGAACAACTTACCTATAAAGTAAGATCAAAACAGATGAATACGTTTCAGCACATTCAGAGCTTAAAATGATCTTTTTAACTCAATAATACCAGATTTTACCACATACAGGTGTCCTGCTTTTTTGTGTTTAAGAGGTTTAACAACTATAAAGCACACACTGTAAAAAATGAACATGAATTTAACGGTAAAAAACTGTAAAAATGCTACGGTAAAAACCTGTGAAATGGTTAACCTTCTATACACGGTGAAAAACTGTGTTGGACATATATGATATTTATGATTTTTTTTTTTTTTTTTACAGTGCATAACAAGCGGAAGATCAAAGAGGACGAGTATGATGCAAGGTTTGATGAGGCAAAAAGAGCACAGAAATCTGAAACGGATGGCTAAAATTGTTCATTTCTGAAGCTCAAACATTAGAGCATGACATTAGCAATGACAAAGTAATGGGTTTGATCCCAGGGAATGCATGATATGATATAATTGTAAACCAAAGCAATGCAATTCAGTGCAATGCTCTGTAAGTTTTGTAAGGCTGTTTCTGTCACAGGATAAAAAATATAAAAGGCAACTGACTTTTCATCTCACAATTCAGATATTTAATTACATGTCAAAATTAGGATTTTTCCCCTGCAATTGTAAATAAGAGTTATAAACCCACAACTGCCAAAAAAAAGTAAAAAAGATTTAAAAGATTTGAGTCAGAATTGCAAGATGTAAACTTCTGAAAAATATAGATATAAACTCACAATTGTGGCAAATAGAGGTCAGAATTGAGATATAAAGACCGAACTGAGAGATTTAAAAGATTTGAGACAGAATTGTGAGATTTTAACTTGCAATTCTGAGAATAAAGTCATAATTTGAGATATAACTTTAACAAAAAATAAGTCAAAATTGAGAGATAAAGACAGAATTATAAGATTTAAAGTCAGAATTGCAAGATTTACAGTCAGAAATATGAGATATAAAGACAACTGTGAGATTTAAAAAAAATTGAGTCAGAATTGCATTTTAAACTTGCAATTCTACAAAAAAAGTCGTTAGAATTGAAATATAAAGACAGGAAATAAAAACTACAAAATTGTGTTTTAGAACTTGTCAAATGCTACCTCAAAATTGAGACTTTAAAAATTGCAATTGCAAGATATAAACTTGCAATTGTAAAAAATAATTATAATTGTGAGATATGAACTTGCAACTGTGACAAAAAAAAACAAAAAGTCACTGCAAAATCTAAAGTAAGAACAGCTAAATATATAGTCAGAATTGTGAGATATAAACTTGCAATTCAGAGACGAGTCAACATCTGTTTAGATTTTTCATCTCAGAATTGCTAGTTTATATCCCACAGTTCTGATGTTGCTATTCTTTAGATTTTGCAGTTTGACTTGATATTTCGCAAATCTGACTTTTTCGCACAGTTGCAAATTTATATCTTGCAATTGAGAAGTAGAAAGTCTAAATTGTTAGCAATCAGAGTTTAAATGTTCAAATTTCACTGTTTTGACTTTAATTCTCACAGTTTTCAATTATATCTCACAGTTACAGATTTACATCTTGCAATTCTGACTCAAATTTTTATATCTCACATTTCTGACTGTAAAGTTTGTAGTTCTGACTTTAAATCTTGCAATTTTGTCTTTTTATACAATTGCAAGTTTATCTGAATTATGAGATATAAAGCAATGCAATTTTACATTTATAGCAGATACTTTAAAATAAATAAATTGCAACTTGCTTTCCTCTAAATTCTGTGTTTACATTTGCAATTCTCAGTTTACACTCACAATTCGAGTTTATATCTTTCAATTTTGACTTTTTTTCCCCTCTGAAATTTAGGAAGTTCTGCTTTGGCTTTGTTTTTTGCAGCTTATGCACCTTTTTTTGCAACTTAATCTTATAGTTTTGACTTTTCGTCTCAATTGCAAGTTTCTCTCTTAATCTCACAATTCTGACTAAATTTTGCTATTTCTACTTTATGTCTTGTAGTTTCACTTTATATCTCGCAATTCTGACTTTTTTTGTCTTTTTTTCACAGCCATCTAACAATTACAAATTTGTCTTAGTTCACATCTTTGCTTTTGCAAATTATAAAGTCTCAATTGTAAGGTAGCATTTTACAATTCTGACTTCAAATGTTAAAGTTCTGACACAGAATTTAGCAATTTTGACTTTAAATCTCAGTTCTCAATTTATATCTCAATTCTGACTTTTGTTCCCGACGATTGTAATTTAATTTCTCACAATTACATTTTTCTCAGAATTTAAGAGAAGCAATTGCAAAAAATCAAAAACATAATTGCAAGATGTAAAAATTGTTTAAATCCCATAGCTTCCATAGTAAGTCTTTTTGGATAAAAGCATCTGCTAAATGCATGTAAATAAACAATTACATGGCTAAATGTACAGACCAGCACTGGCAAAAAAAAAATAAAAAAAAAATGATTTGCTGAAACTTTCTAAAACTGAAACTAATGAAACTAATGTGAATACATGTAATTATTTACTTTTTTTTTTTTTTTTTGTATTGTGGCTAACAGGGGTTTGACTGTAACTTGTGTTCTCTTATCGTTTAATAATGCATTAAAAAAAAGCAGATTTGTGTTTGACCTAAAAGATGCAGTGGAGGAAACAGTCCAAGCACAGAAAGCCTCTGCTTACGTCTCTTCCAACCAGCGTCTGGTTGGTACCGTGCATTATTGAGTTCGACAGACGCCAGACAGGGTTAGATAAAGATATCGTAACACAGAAAAAGAACAAGAAATGGACCTTAAACTATTCTCTACCTCACACAAACATCCTAATCGAAGGCGCATCGGTCTCTAAAAGGAGAGAATTGCTTTCTAAGAGTCAGCACTCAATGTCATTACAGGACGAATGAGCATGAGTGATGAGATCGAGTGTCTGCGAGCTGTGATGCTATGCAGCACATCAAGAGGACTCAAGGGTTGCTATTTGAGGATCTTGTGTTCCTCTAGCCTGATCTTGCTTTGATGCAGTAAGATGAAAGCATTTTAATTACGCATCTGTGAGCAGGAGTGAAATCGCAGACACTACAAACAGGCCAATTCATTCCGGTCACATAGATTGGGATGCATATTGACGACAAGAAAATGAATGCTTCTCTTTGTAAACAAGTTTTGCTTGTAGTCTTTCATTTTCCATAAAAAATCTGGTTGCATTGCAAAGTAACTTCTTGCCACATCTGTCAATATTGGATGAATTAAGAAAATTAATCTGCCATTAATACTTTTTTAAACTTGGCAATGAAACTGCACATTTTAATATATAAAATATAATCTAAACGCTTATTTATTAAACACAATTATTGAAAAAACATAATTATTATGTTTATATTATTATATAATATAAATATACAGTCAAACCCGAAATTATTCATACCCCTGGCAAATTCTGACTTAAAGTTACTTTTATTCAACCAGCGAGTTTTATTTGACCGGAAATGACACAGGATTCTCCCAAAAGATAATAAAACAATATACAAGAGGCATCATTGTGGAAAAAAATATTTCTCAGCTTTAATTTAATTTTGAACAAAAAGTGGCATGTCCAAAATTATTCATGCCTTTGCAAACTGTCCCAGTCTATGGGAAAATCCAAAGTTCTATACCATTCCAAATAGTCCAAGCTGTTCTAAAGCATCCTAATTACCCTGATTCATTGGGAACAGCTGTTTTAACCAACTCAACAGGTGAAAAACAGAAGCTCTCTGCTGTTGCTTTGTGGACAGTCATGGCTAAGACAAAGGAGCTAACTGAGGACCTGCGGGAAAGGGCTATAAGACCATATCTAAATGCTTTGAAGTTCCAGTGGCTACAGTGCAAAGTATTATTAAAAAATACAAGATGTTCCACACTGTAAAAAATCTCAGAGGATGTGGTCAGAAGCCAAAAGTGACACCTGTGCTGGCCAGGAGGATAGTGAGAGAGGTGAAAAAAGAATCCAAGGATCAGCACCAAGGCCATCCTGATGAATCTGGGCTCTTCTGGTGGCAACATCTCAAGGCAGACAGTCCAACAGACACTGAACACCACTGGGATCCATGGACACAGACCAAGGAGGACACCACTTCTCCAGATAAGCCACACAAAAGCCCGCTTGGCCTTTAAAAATGCTCATCTGGACAAAGAAGAAGACTTCTGGTCTTTTGTTTTATGGTCAAATGAAACAAAAATTTAATTGTTTGGCCACAATGATGTAGCCTTCATTTGGCGTAAAAAGGAGAAGCCTTCAACCCTAAGAACACCATCCCCACTGTCAAACATGGTGCTGGGAACCTAATGTTTTGGGGGTGTTTTTCAGCCGGTGGACCAGGAAACCTAATCACAGTAAACAGCATCATGAAAAAGGAGCAATACATCAAAATTCTCAACAACAACATCAGGCAGTCTGCAGAGAAACTTGGTCTTGGGCACCAGTGGACATTTCAGCACGACAACGACCCAAAACACACAGCAAAAGTGGTGAAGAAATGGTTAGCAGACAAAAACATGAACGTTTAGCAGTGACTTAAATCCAATTGAGAATCTGTGGAGGAGCTAAAGATCAGGGTGATCAAGGAGACCCTCCAACCTGAAAGAGTTGGAGCTCATGGCTAAAGATGATTTTTGTTCAAATGCAAAAGCAAAATATAAACTTCCAATTCTGAGAAAAAAATTATTGTGAGATATAAACTCACAATTGTGACCAAAAAAAGTCAGAATTTAATTGGCAACTTATTTTAATTTATTTCTTATCTATTGGGTTCAGTTGCTGGGTTGTCAGCTTCAAACATAAAAACAATCTTCCTTCATTCCTGGCCCTATGGATCAATAAAAATACATTGCTTCATCTGTCTGATGGCATGAGACACAAATAAAACAAGCCGTGTGTATTTTGGGAGTGACATTAAAAGTGGAGCGTTGCTCTGACAGCCGTAATCAGCTGAAACAGAGCAGCGTCCAGACCAGCATCCACCCAGCATGCCGGCAGCAAATGAAGCGAAAAAATAATACAGTAATTTGCATTATTATGGGACCCGTGGGGCAGACGAGAGAAAATAGCCTTTAAGACGCTAATGAGGAAAGATAAGGGCAGGTTAACACATGGGGTAATGAGATATAGCATGTGTCATCCCTACAGCTGATAGCCAGACCTGTCACTTATCATTCAAACTTCACCTCTGACTGCAGTTACCATTACAGAGAGAGAGAGAGAGAGAGAGAGAGAGAGAGAGAGAGAGAGAGAGAGACAGAGGAAAACCAATGAGAAACAGATTAAGGAAGGAAGGAAGGAAGGAAGGAAGAAAGGAAGGAAGGAAGAAAGGAAGGAAGGAAGGAAGGAAGGAAGGAAGGAAGGAAGGAAGAAAGGAAGGAAGAAAGGAGGGAAGGAAGGAAGGAAGGAAGGAAGGAAGAAAGGAAGGAAGGAAGAAAGGAAGGAAGGAAGGAAGGAAGGAATAAAGGAAGGAAGGAAGGAAGGAGGGAAGGGAGGAAGGAAGGAAGGTAGAACAACAACAAGAAAAGAGAAGAAGAAAAAGGAAAAACTGGAAGAGGAAAGAAAGAAGGAAGGAATAAATAGGACAAGGATAAAGAAGAAGAATAAAAAGGAACACATGAAAAAGAAAGGAAGGAAGGACAAACAAGGACAAAAAAAGAGAAGAAAAGGGAAAAACAAAAAAAAGAAAGAAAGAAAGAAAGAAAGAAAGAAAGAAAGAAAGAAAAAGGACAAGGATAGGAGAACAAATATGAACAAATGAAAAAAGGAAGGAGGGAAGAACTACGACAAGGAAAGAGTAGAAAATAAGGAATAATAAAAGAAGAAGAAAAAGGAGTAAAGAAAAATGACAAGAATAGAGAGAAAAAAACACAAAAGGAACTAATTAAAAAGGAAGGAATAACAATGACAAGAAAAGAGAAGGAAAAAATGAAAAAAATGAAAGCAGATGGAAAGAAAGAAGAAAAATGACAAGGACAGAGGAAAAGAACAGATGAAGGAAGAGAAAGGAAGGAAAGAAAAATGAACAAGGAAAAGAAAAGAAGAAAAAATAAAGCGGAAGGAAAGAAAAGGAAAAAAGGACAAGGACAGAGGAGATAAACAAAAATGAACAAAGGAAGGAAAAAATGAACAAGGATAAGGAAAAAGGACAAATGAAAAAGGAAGGAAGAATGAAGGAAGTGGATGAGGAGAAGAAAAACAAGACAATGAAAGAAAGAGAACAGACAAAAAACTGATAGAAGAGGAAAGAGGAAAGAATAAGAAAAGGAAGGAAAGAAGGAAAGATAAAGAAAAAAGGAAAAAATTAGATGGAAGTAAAGATGGAAAACAATGAATATTAAGAATGAAGAGCATGAGAAACAATGAGAGGAAAGATTAAGTATGGAAGAAGGAAGGAAGGAAGGAAGGAAGGAAGGAAGGAAGGAGAGAAAGGAGATGAAAAGAGAAAAGTGACTGAAGAAGGAAGGAAATGAACAGGAAGAGGAAAAAAGGAGAGGAGAAGAAGACAATAATGAAGAAAGGAAAGATAAGGAAGAGGGAAAGAGAACAAGAAAGAAACGAAGAAGTAAAGTCAAAAAGGAAGGAAAATAAAGAATGCAAAAGCAAATCTAATCAACAATGTGTGGCATCAAACAACTTCAGTGAAATAATCATCCAGGCTTTAACATGAAGTCACTGAGCACACAGATGGGTTCTACTTTCACATTGACCTCTCAAGCTCAGTAAACAGGACAATGGTTTTTGACAAGTGTTTCATGTTCCAGATTAGGGATGCACCGAATGTTCAGCAACCGAAATTATTCGGCCAAAAATAAAATAAAAAATGACGGATGACGGAAATCATCCATTAGTAAATAAACTACAGAGCGTTATGTTGTCTAATACACACACCAGTTGTATTTATTCTGACAGCGCTGCAGCAGCTCCTTAACCAGGGTTCATTCAGAAATCTGCTGCTGTCAGCAAAAAGTAGGACTGAGGTCTTCTTGCAGGTTTCCACCAAAATAAAAGTCAACATTCATAAATGTTAGTATTGTCATTTTACTGTTGTTCTGTAAAATAAAATAAAATAAAAAGTAAGACAAAAATAACAATAACAATCATTCCAACAGCTCTATTAATACATGTATAACATTCTCCTTTGCTCAGCAAGGCTGCCTTTATTTGTACATTAAAACACATGCCTGATTCAAGAAGGGGGTCTTAAAAATGGCAAAATATTATTATTTGACTAATATTAATTTAAGGTTAAATTGTGCTTTGTTGATAGGCTATAATGTCTACAAGAATGTAAAAAAATGTTCAGTGTTAAGTAAAAGTTTTTAAACTTTTTCTTTGAAAAGCAAGACAAAACAGTAAAAAACACATTTTGGCTATTTATTTTATGCAATGGTAAAAAAAAAAAAAAAGGGAGCAAAACACATGGAGGGAAAAACAGTGTTTAATTTTATTTGGCATCGGTTTCAGCCAAGAATTTTCATTTCAGTGCATCCCTATTCCAGACCCAGTGCTGCTTTCACAACACCACCATTCCACCCATAAAACATCCCAAAAGCAAACTATACTGTAACTTCGTCCACAGTAAACGAGCAACTAATCAGAGTAACAAAGCAGCGAGATGAGTCAATGTGCAAGAAAGCTGGAGCTCTCCAGACACTCAATCCTGCAGCAGCTTGGCCTGTAGTTCCAGCCGCGGCTGACAGGTGTTCAGTCACCCGACCTGAGGACGAGGAGCAGCAAAACAAAAGAGGATGTGGGAAACGCTGGAGGAGGAACGGCGTGTGATCCGCGTCTCTGGAGCGGAGCCATGGTAATGACTTTGCTGGGGGTTGCTGGGCTGGCATCTCACGCTCTTTCAATCCAACTGTTTGCCAACAGTGCCAGTAAAAGTGACTCCACCAGCTGTCCAAACACGAGGAGGGGGTTTGTCCAGAGAGCGCGCACATGTATTTCACACTGATTACAATGTCACTGTATTCAACTGGAACCGTCTATTTGTGCATGGCTTAAAGCAACAGCTTAGCCTGAAATGAATATTATGTCAGGATATATATAACATTTATTGATTTATTTACTTATTATAAATAAATTAGTGCTGGGCAACGATTAATTGAGACTAATCGCATCCCCCCAAAAAAGTTTTTTTATTTTGTATATATACAGTGCCTTTTTTTTCCCACATGTTGCTGCCTTATGTTAAACTACTTTAAATTACTCCCTACACCATAATGGCAAAGCAAAAAAAAAGTTTTTAACATTTGTGCAAATTTGTTAAAAATAAAAAACTGAAAAGATCCTGTTGCATAAGTATTCATACCCTTTTCTGGGACACTCGAAATTTATCTCAGGAGCATTCATATTGCTTCTAGATGTTCCTACACTTGGAGTGGAGTTAAACTGTGGCAAATTCATTTGAATGAGTCTGATTTAGAAAGGCACACACCTCTCAGAAAAGGTCTAACAGCTGAAAATGCATATCAGAGCAAAAACCAAGATAACTGCCTGTAGAGCTCAGTGACAGACTTGTGTTAAGGCGATGATCTAGGGAAGAGTTCAGAAAAAAATCTGCTGCATTGAAGGTTGACAGAAGCATTCTCCATAATGGAAGACGATTGGAACAACTAGGACTCTAGAAAATGTCTGCCAGCCCCCATCCAAGCTGACAGAGATGGAGAGGTGAAAAGGTGAGGCAAAGAATGGCAGATAATTGCCAAATGCAGATGTGCAAAGCTTGTCACATCAGACCCAAAAAGACTTGAGGCTGTAAAGGTGCTTCAACTATGTACTGAGTTAAGGGTATGAATACTTATGCAATGTACTTATTTCAGTGTTTTATTTTTAATAAATTTGTCAAATTTGCAAATCTGTTTTTTGCTTTGTCATTATTATGGTGTATGGAGTGTAAATTGATGTGGGGAAAAACTAATTTAAAGCAGTTTAACATAATGCTGCAACAAAACGTGAAAAAATGAAGGGGTATGAATACTTTTGCAAGGCACTGTAAGTACACACACATGCATGTATAAATTTAAGAAAAATATTTTGTTTATATATTAAATATATACATGTAAATATGTTCAAAACGTATACTGTATGTGTGCGTCTTTATATTTACATAATAAACACAAACAGTACACACACATATATTATGTACACAAAAACATTTATTTTGGATGCAAATAATCGCAATTAATCGTTGCCCAGCAGTAAAAGTAAATATTACAGTCTGTATATAAATAAAATAATATATATCTACAAATACTCATAAATATATAAATAAATGTGCATGCAATATTTATTTATTATACTGTATATGTATAGTATATATGCAAGCATATGTAAATATAAATAAATCTAAAACTGAAATGTGTGTGCATTTGTTATATTATGTTTATATTCAGTTTTGTATATGTTCAAATTATTCTAAATATCTATATATACTGCAATTTAAATTTATATATTCAGACTTTTAACTATATACTCAGATGAACTATATATTCATGATTTATATATTCATATTTTTATCTTTACATTCTGATTTTATAAATAAATATTCTGATTTACTT
>NC_133382.1:3038350-3065850 GCF_049309525.1 Garra rufa
AATAAAATAAATATAAAATAAATATATAAATTTATATATAAAGTAAATATAGAAATCCATGTGTAACTTTTCATAAGTAATAAAAATAAATATAAATACATATTTAAAAAATATTAAATATCTTATTATATTAAAATATTAAACAAAATCTAAATATAAACATAAAAAGAAAAAAGAAATAGAAAAATATGTGTGTATGTGTGTAATATGTACTTACAATAAATAAAAACACACTACTAAATATTTTATAGTACAAGTACTCTTTTTATGTTTCATATTTGCTCAGTATATAATAAAAAATAATAATGATAATGATATAAAAATATAAAAACATTAAAAAAAACAAAATAATACTACTACTAATATATAATTTTATCATTAGAGTGAATATATATATATATATATATATATATATATATATATATATATATATATATATATATATATATATATATATATATTTTTTTTTTTTTTTGTTGGTTCTTTTTTTTCATTAATTAATTATTTTTTTCATTATTTTTTTTTTTTTTTTTTTTTTTTTTTTTTTTTTAACTATAACTTTAAGGTTAGGACCGCCCAACAAGCTTGCTACTATTAGATATTCACACATGTTTAATAAAAACAAAATGTTAGCTAGTTCTCATCTTCAAGTCTCACACAACAGCAGGGGCTAATGGGTTCACAGATACATTAATGATGGAATAATATACGCTAGTGTGAGAGATACAAGCTGTTAACCTGAGAGTCTCATGATATCGCCACATTAATAAAGAAAGCTGTTTATGTTACAGTAATCACATTAGATTCAGCAGCGTACATTCAGGCCAGTGAATCTGATGTAAAATGAACAATATCTTGTTTTTTGCTTGTCAGAATCAATATCCAGCAGCACTAGAGAGAGAAGAGAGGTGATGAGCGTGTGGAGTCTGACGGCATGAGAGAGACTCGTACAAAGAAAGACATTAGTGAGCCAGTGCGAAAAATGGGATTGAAGTGGAGAGAGGTGATATAGATGGAAATAAGGAAAAAGATGAAAGAGATAGAACCTGAATGAAACTGGTGGGGAAAGAGTGTAGGAAGTGCTGAACTTTCTGAAGGTCATCTGAGCGGATGCAAGACGGAAGAAGAAAACTGCTTATGGAATCATGAATCATCTCAAGACCCTTCAATCCTTATTGATACGGTCATTCATGCTGTGCTGTACTTGATGTATTCTGTAACTTTGTAGTGTGTGTGTGTGCGCAGTTTTCTATTGTAACACATAGTAAAACCAAATTTTTTTCTGTGATCAAAGTTGAATTTTCAGCATTATTCCAGTCTTCAGTGTCACATGATCCTACAAAAATGATTCTAATATGCTGATTTGCTGCTTAAGAAACATTTATGATTATTACCAATATTGAAAATCAATATTTTTGTGGACACTATTATACATTTTATTTTTCAGGATTCACAGATGAATAGAAAGTTCAGAGGAATTTATATGCAATAGAAATCCTTTTGTTACATTATAAATGTTCTCACTGTCACTTTTAATCAATTTAGTGCAGCCTTGCTGGAAGAAAATGATAATTTTCTTTTTCTTAAATCTTATTCCAACCCCAAACGTTTGACTGGTAGTGTATCAGATTATCCACAAAACCAGGATAATGTGACACTTAAGAGGCTAGAGTAATGACGCTGAAAATTCAGCTTTGCATCACAGAAAAATTAATTACATTTTAAAATATATCCACATAGAAAACAGCCATTTTAAATTGTAATAATATTTCAAATTATTACTGTTTTTATTGTATTTTTTAATCAAATAAATGCAAAATATATATTTTTAAAAATCGTAATTATTCCAAATGAATATTTTTCATAAAAGGATTTCATAACACACCACATCCATGTAAAGAGTATGAACACATTATATAGATTATTAAAATATAAATAAATAAAATAGTTGCATTGTAGATTAAACAATCTAAAAAGCAAATAAAATAAAAATTTAAGAGCCAAAAAAACTGTTTGACATTAAATTAAACCAAAATACCAAGTTATTTATTTGTCCTGAACAGTTAAAATGCCTGCAGTTCTTAAGAAAAATCCTTCAGGTCCCACAAATTTGATGGGATTTTTGTGTATTTCAACCCTTTCTAACAATGACTGTATGATTTTGAGATCCATATTTTCACACTGAGAACAACTGAGGGACTCACCCTGATCTTCAAATTCAAAATGTTTTCACCCCCCGGGCTTTTAATGCATTGCATTCTGGAGCATCAGTGAGTGTTTGAACCTTCTGTAATAGTTGCATATGAGTCCCTCAGTTGTCCTCAGTGTGAAAAGATGGATCTTAAAATCATGAAATCATTGTTGGAAAAAGTTCAAATACACAGAAATGCTGGAAAACCAAAGAATTTGTGTGACCTGAAGGATTTTTCTGAAGAACGGCAGGCAGTTTAACTGTTCAGAACAAACAAGGGACTCAAGAACAACTATCACTGTTAAGAATCAACACATTATTAAAAATTAAACTTTTTGTCTTGTGGACTATATGTTAGCATCTTTTATGTGAAATGTCTTATTCAGGTCAGTACTACATAAAAAAATAACTTTTGGTAGTATATATTAGTAATAAACTATACTTACTTGCATACATACATTAAACTAAACCATTTGAAAACTAATTTAAAAACAATTCGCAGTTCTAATATATATAGGAAATGATTGTACGGCTCACCAGAACAGGCATCATCAGGTCTGCGACGTAAACAAACAAAGCCCCGAGTGCAAAACCCACAGCGACAGGGATGAACGCAAAGTCGCCATATTTCCCAGACTCCTCCGCCATCTCGATAGCAGGAGCCAGCAGAGACCAATAGGACGCCGCCAGCATGACCTGAGGACAAGAACAAGAGAAGAGCGAGGAGTAGTTTAACTGAAGTACAAAACACGAGAATTGTTCAACGTGATCTAAAAGTTGCTGTTAAACCTCTTTGACATACAATCTACTCCATGCCTTCTGTCGTCTGATTGATACTTTAGAGTTTGTTTATCAAGTAAAAGGTCTTTTAGTGTAATTATACCAACATCTACCTTCAGCTGGCGCTTCATGTGTCTTTTTGCTGTCAAATTTTAAGGAGAAGTTCACTTTCAGAACAAAAATGTACAGGTAATGTACTCTCCCCCTTGTCATCCAAGATGTTCATGTCTTTCTTTCTTCAGTTGTAAAGAAATTGTGTTTTTTGAGGAAAATATTTCAGGATTTCTCTCCATATAATGGACTTCTATGGTGCCCCTGAGTTCGAGCTTCTAAAATGCAGTTTAAATGCAGAAAAAGTGAACTACTCCTTAAAAAGATACCGATAACCATAAAAATAGTTAACCGATAATCGGTCAACCCCTAATTCAGGAGTTCTCAACTCTGGCCCTCGAGGTCCATTTTCCTGCAGAGTTTAGCTCCAACCCTAATCAAACACACCTGAACAAGCTAATCAAGCTCTTCATCATTACTAGAAAGTTACAGGCAGGTGAGTTTGATCAAGGTTGGAGGTAAACTCTGCAGGAAAGTGGACCTCGAGGGCCAGAGTTTAGAACCTCTGCCCTAATTCCTTTGCATTATATGTTTGGATTATTTCAGTCTTATCTTACAAAGACATATTTTTGGAGACATAGAGTGACCACTCATGTATCATTTTATGTAAATATCTCTGATAAGAAAGAAAGACATGAACATCTTGGATGACAAGGAGCTGAGTAAATTATCTGTAAATTTTTGTTCTGAAAGTGCTTGTAACGTAAATCAATGAGATACTGACAGCATGATGACATATCAGTGGTCAGTCTATATCTCCAATAATAAGTCTTTGTAAGATGAGACTGAAATAATCCAAACATATAAGGCAAAGCAATTAGAGGTCGACCGATTATTGTGGCAATATTAAGTATTTTTATGGTTATCTGTATTAGTCATTTTCAAAACTGATTGATCAATTCAAATAATTTAAAAGCATTTAGGTTTTGTCAGAGCCCTTGTAATTGTTAAATTTGACATTAATTTTCATTTTTACACTATATCGGTCCAGTATATCGGTTATCTGTCTACTTGATCTGTAATAATCGGTAATGCAAATACTGTATCGGTCGATCCCTAAATGCAATCAAATGATGATTAATCTTTTTAGAGCTAAAGCCATTCCTGATTATTACAGATCAAGCAGACCAATAACCGATATGCTGAACCGATATATATGCCTGATGTAAAAATGAAAATTAATTTCAAAATTAAGAATAACAGGGGCTCTGACAAAAAGTTTCTGTAAATACTTTTAAATTATTTTAACCGGCCTATCGGTTTTGAAATGACTGATACCGATTTCCATAAAAATACTTAATATTGCCACCGATAATCGGTCGACCCCTAATTGCATTGCATTATATGTTTGAATCATTTTAATCACATCTTCCTAAGACATATTATTGGAGATATAAAGCAACCACTCATATATCATTTTATGTAAGTATCTCTGATAAGAAAGACATGAACATCTTGGATGACAAGGAGGTGAGTAAATTATATGTAAATTTTTGTTCTGGAAGTGCTTATAATGGGATGAGATACTGATAATTTTGACATTCTTTTTCTTTGTTATATTAGGCATATATATATATATATATATATATATATATATATATTTATTTCGGTTCAGTATATCGGTTATCAATCTACTTGAACTGTAATAATCAGTAATGCAAAGACTATATGGGCTGATCCCTAAATGCAATCAAATGATGATTACATCATCTGATTGCATCTAGGGGTCGACCAATAGAGTATTTGCTTTTTAGAGCCAAAGATTATTCCCGATTATTACAGATCAATTAGACCGATAACCGATATGCTGAACCGATATTTTTGCTTCGTGTAAAAATTTAAATTAATCTCAAAATTAAAAATAACAAGGCTCTGAAAAAAACATTTTTTAAATGCTTTTAAATTATTTTAATTGTCCAATCGATTTTTAAAATGACTGATACCGATAAAGTCGACCTCTAATTGCATTATATGTTTGAATCATTTTAATCTCATCTTACTAAGACATGTTATTGGAGATATAGAGTGATCACTGATATTTACATCATTTTATGTCAGTATCTGCTTTACTGTTATAAAGATTTCATTGATTTACATTACAATGTCAGAATTGCATCATAAAACCATCAGAATCCGCACCAAATTTTGCTCAGTTTGAGTCTCTGAATAAAACTGAGCTTTATAATTGTACTATAATCATACTATAGGAGCCATAAAACCCTGATGTATTAAATCTGATACAAAACATAAAACACACACACACACAATATGTATTTTATCAAAAGGTTCAATAAACTGTTCCATTCCAAAAACATACATTTTCCTGATAATTATTATTTCATGTCAGTCTTAGATTTTCAAAAGGAGATCTTTTTTGTTCTCATGTGTTTTAATAATGTCAATAATCCTTCTCTAATGAGAAGTCAAAACAAGCTCTGTGTTGGTGATGTGGAAGAGCAACTCAGTGATCAGAGAGGAGAAAATGCAGCATTATGAATCAAACACTTCAAAGAGAAAGACTGAATATTAGATGAGGAGAGAAGCATTATCATCTGCAACAGATACTGGAGAAACGATCTGTTTTCAGATGCTTTTTGAACTTTTTGACATTTAATTTCAGTCTGGACTTTTTGATGAATCATTTCAGTGCGATTTAAATCATTATTTCTTTGTATATAACACTATATACACTCACACACACACACTAACTTATGCTCACAGCATGCACACTACAGGAAGGGGATGGCAGTATTGCTCCAATCACAGCATGTGAGATAAAAGTTCTCATACACAGAATTATGTTTTCTAATTTTATGCTTTGATTTTGTGTCAGTTTAAACAGTGTGCAAATCTTCCAAACTCCCGTTTGCATTGGCGCTTTTTAATTATTCATGAGTGAAAATGTGATACAAAAGCAGAAAAGAGGAAGTTTAAATCATGATTTTTTTCTATGCTGTCCAACACATTTGGATAAATCGTGATCAAAGACGGGTTCATTTCTCCGGAAGGCATGCTGGTAAAATGATATCATGGCCTGAAGGAAAACAGCAGCACTGTTTTTTACTGAGAAAGGAAAGATTTCATTTCTCTCTCTCACACACACACACACTGTCTAATGTAAGAAAAGCACAAACTCAGAGACAGAATCACAGGGAAATATTACAACGGTGTAAATCAATGGTAAAAGTTTTAAATTTGTAAAAAAAATTACATGAAATTTCATGGTTATAGTGTTAAATGGGATTGGAAACAGATTTAGTTGAGTTTGGCTTGTGTAAAACATTTTTTGTGTGTGGACTAAAATTTTACATTATTTTCTAAATTCTAAAGAAACACGACAAATAGTTAAAAATGATTTAAATTACAAACACAATGCAGTCAAATATATTACTGATTAATTATTATAATGCTTACACTAAGTCACAAGTTTTTGAACAGTAAGATTTTAAATGTTTTTTTTTAAAGTATCTTCTGCTCACCAAGCCTGCATTTATTTGATCCAAAAAACAGCAAAAACAGTACAATTTTGAAATATTTTTACTATTTTAAAAAACTGTTTTTTTTTTTTTAAATGTAATTTATTTTAGTGATCAAAGCTGAATTTTCAGCATCATTACTCCAGGCTTAAAAGTCACATGAACCTTCAGAAATCATTCTAATATGCTGATTTGCTGCTTATGAAACATTATTTTTATTATTATTATTATTATTATTATTATTATCAATATTTGAAAGAGTTGAGTACTTTTATTTTTCAGGATTCTTAAATTTTTACTGTTACAAAAGATTTTTATTTTTAGATAAATGCCATATTTTATAAATAGTAATATTTATTACTGTCTTGGCAGTTTTTTTTTTTTTAAGATTATTTTAAGTAGTTGTGCAGTAAAACACGTTTTTTGAAGTTCTAAATAAAGAAAAAAATATTTAAAGAGTAAAATTCAATGGTTTCTTTATAAATAATTATACAATTTAGTAGCAATTTCTCAGTGATTATTTATTTATTTATGTTTATTTCTTTAAAAGTGACAGTGAAATTTAGTAGCGATTGCTGAGTGATTATTGATTTATTTATTTACGTTTAATTATTTATAAATAATTATAAAATTTAGCAGCAATTTATGAGTAATTTATTTATTTATTTCCTTATTCATAATCATGAAATTTAATAGCAATTTCTGACTATTTATTTATTTGTGTTTATTCCTTTATAAGTAATTATGAAATTTTGTAGCAATTTCTGAGTGATTTTGTATTTATTTGTTTATTTATTTATTAATAATCATTATATTTACTAGCATTTTCTGATTATTTATTTATTTAATAATAAATATTTATTAATAATAAATAATACGGTAACACTTTACAATAAGGTGTCATTTGCTAACATTAGATAATGTATTACCTAACATGAAAAACCAATAATACATTTATTACACTATTTATCTTTGTTAATAAAAATACAGCCATTCATTGTTAGTTCATCACAGTTAATGGTGCATTAACTAATGTTAACAAACAACTTTTGATTTTAATAATGCATTCTGAAATTTTGAAATTAATATGAACTAACATTAATAAATGCTGTAAAAGTATTGTTCATTCTTAGTTCATGTTAACTAAACCATATTGCAAAGTGTTACCAATAATCTATTCTGTTGGACAGCACAAAGAATATACCAAAAAAGGTTGATCAAAATATGGGTAAAGCATTTGAACCAGCTAATGAAAAGCTACCTGTCTCTAGAAATTACACCTATATGTCCTCAGCGGCCACCTTGTGATTATTGTTATTATTATTATTACTATGTCTTGTGGAAAAACCTCCATTTCCTGCTGCTCCATTTGACATCTGTTTTGTTCCCTTTGAGGCCAAAGCTGTTATTAACACGGGGGTGAAACACACAGGTTAATGCAGGACGTCGTCTATAACGGCGCACTATTCTCTGCCACCATTTGGCCGCAGTGGGAATAATGAACTGTGCGTTTCAGCTCAATTAAACGCCCAGGTTTTCTAAGAGCTCTGTTTTTTATTTTCTTTCGGGAAGGGGGTAATTATTTCATTTCCTTGTGCGCCTCTTTCCAGCGGAGGATCGAGCAGAAGACGGCATAATAATGTCTTTTCTGGATCGTCTAGACATACCTGTTTGAGTTAATAGATAATTACTGACGCTGTGATTGGACAGGGACTCAGAGTCCATCGATTCACTGAGAACTCCAGACTCAATCTCAGGAACAGAGCAATGATGCACAGCTGTCCACAAGAGATAAAGGTGAACTCGTGCTTTCACAATTTTGTTTTCCAGGATGGTCTAGACGTCTGTATTTTTAAATTTAGAGTCACGCTTAATGAGCCTGGAGCTCAAAACTTTTTTTATTCTATATATATTTTTTAAATTTAATTATTATTTTGTATTTCTACATTTAAAAAAAAAAAAACATTATTATTTTTTTTTCAAGGAACTAAAGAATATTTACTTTTTTTCAATGCAGTAAATAGAGTAAACGCATTTAAAATACAGTGAATGGACAAAGATTAGTGCCATTAGGTGGAAAGAAATAAATTAAACCCTTGTTTAATATTTTAAAATAATATAACAAATATTTTATATTAGTAAAAGTCTTACACACACATATTTTATATATATATATATATATATATATATATATATATATATATTACTGAACAAATTATATATATATATATATATATATATATATATATATATATGTGTGTTTTGTTTTTTGTTTTTTTATTCTTCATTAGTAAATATAATTATTTTTTATATTTTGGGAAGATTTCATGGTACTAAAGAATATTTACTTTTTTACTGCATCTAAAATACATAAATAATAATAATAATAATAATAATAATAATAATAAAGTAAATATTCTTTAGTACCACACATTTTACTCTATTTACTGCATTTAAAATACATACATTAATACTAATAATAATAATAATAATGTATATGCAAAAATAAATACAATAAATACATGAAAAAAGTAATGCTATTTATATGTAATAATAAAAACTTCTATGAAATTGTTTTTAGTGATACAGTGTTATATTAGTATTAATTTTATAGTATTATAGTATTATTATAGTATTTTTCATCTTCATTAATTCATTTTAATTAGCATTTATTTGTATATTTTCATTTTAGCATTTTATTTAAATTTTTATGTGCTTTTGTAATTTTTTTATTTTTATTTTTTTTTCAATGTTTTATTATTTTTTTAAATATTACTGTTTAGGTTTAATTTAGTTAAATATTTTGCTTTATAAGCAAAAATATGAAATAAAGGAATAAATTATGAGTATTTTGAAGGTCTTAAAACATTCTCAAAGTTTAGTTTCTTTACTAAAAACATAAAAATGCAGTTTTTATATTTTTTCTCTGGCTCAAAATGGACTTGAATGTACTATGATGCATTATAACTGAGTGTTTCCACTTCACTCAAAGACGTTGGGAACAAGATGTGGATGTTAGTGCAGTTCTTCAGTGTTTCTGCTGGAAACCCATGGGTCCAGGATTCAAGAAGAACTAAAAATATTAGAGACACACACACACACACACAGGAAGGCTGTCATTCATGTCAGTGCTGGTCTTCAAACAGAATAATTCAGTGTGAGAGGAAACAACAGCACAACGCCACTTTAACTGACAGTGTGTTCAGATCAGGATGGAAAGTGTCTCCACCTGAAGGCAGGCTAATTAATGAGTTTTCCTCCATTCTCAGCGTAGAAAAGAGCTTTTCAAGAAGGATTAAATGTTCTTTGAGCAGTAGAAAAGTAATTAGGCTTTAGCAGTGGCTCCATAATTGGATTGCGGTACCACACTGACCTATAAAAGCACTTCACAGTCAAAACACTTGGTCTGACAGATGAGACGTGACCGAAGAACAAACATTTTAAACAACTTCGTTTTATAGATGTGTTGTAATTCAATATCATTAGTAAGTGATGGCAACTAATTTTTTTTACATTCAATTGTCAAAATATTTTGAGCAGTTTCAACTTTTTCAAATAATTATATGAAATTCATCTTGATTTTTTTGTTGGTTTAATGTAATTTAAGCTTTTTCAGTTTTTTTTTTTAAATAAAAAAATAAATATATATTAGAAAATTCATAAAAAATAATGTAAATAATAATAATGATAATTTTTAATAATAATTAAAATTTTAATTTTTATATCAAAATACATGGTGAATAATTAATTTCATTTCATTCAAGTATATTCTTTAGTAACATATAAATCCCCAAAATACAAAATAATAATTTAATCAACTAATCATTAAGAAAAATTAATGTAATTTAAGGTTTTTCAGTGTTTTTCTAAAAGAAAAGTTAAAAGAAAACATTAGGAAATGAAATGATATTCATAAAAAAATGTTTTTAGTAGGTGAGTGATACAATTTTCTATTATCATTTATTAATACTTTTATTTGTATTCTTTATATTTAATTTTCATTTTAATTTCAGTATTTTATTTATTTCTTTTTATTGTGCTTTTGTAATTTATATTAGTTTTTATTTTAATTTTTTTATTAATTTTGAAATATTTCTATTTAGGACTAATTGATTTCAGTTTTAAATCAATTGTATACTGTGTAGTAGGCTTGAAGTGGTATTGCATATGAAAATCATATTTCAATTTTAGTCAAAATAAGTATTTTTAGTATTTTAATAATATTAAAATTAAACAATGATATTATTATATAATATGCAATATTAATATTTGTATTATTTTTAAATAATTTTTTACTATAAACTATTTACTATATAGAATAATAATAATAATAATAATTGTAGAATGTTTTATATAGAAATACATGATGACTACTTTTTATAAGTATATTCTTTAGTAAAGTAACCTCCCTAAAATACCTCCCTAAATTACCTGATGATTAATAAAAATTATTTTAAAAAAAATACATTTGGTTAAAAATTGTTATGCTTATTTTATAAAGTTATAAAACATGTTTTTTTTTTGTTTTTTGTTTTTAATTATTACAGTGACACCAGCTGTGACTGTGACTGTATGCCTTGGAAATAAGAATCTAAAGTAGGCTACACTCTTCAAGAGAAGACAACACAAACGTTTGCTGAAGGTGTTACAAGTGATATCAGGGATTTTACTAACACACCCTTGGTCTGAAATCCCACCCTTCAGAGACATGCCAGCAAACCTGAACAAACAGTACTCAATGATTGACAGCTGGAGAGCCTTTATAACCAGCTAAAGCCTCGCTCACTGTCAGACTGACTGAGTCATTGAGACCTGAACTGTACCTCAGTAATATCTGATATCTGTTAGAAGGGACAATGCATGTTTGTTATGAATGAGCAAGTAAATAAAGAAATGCATTGGACAAATAAAGAAACAAAAGCTTTAATTAATAAAGAAATGTCTCAAATACATAAATGTATCTAATAAATAAATTAATAAAGTGTTTCTAAATAAATAAATAAATGTATAAATAAATCAATGCATTTATTCTGTAAATAAAAAAAGCATTGAACAAATAAAGAAATAAAAGCTACAGTTAATAAAGAAATGTAATTGTCACGGTTCATAAATCCTATGTCTCTTTCTTGTCTCGTGATTCTGTTTTGTTACGTGTGTGTGTGTGCTTTGTGTGGACGTGCCGGCTGATTAAGGCTCATCAGCGATCTAGCTCATCACTCCCGTCACCAGCTGCAGCTCATCTCAGATCATATATAAACTCACTCCTTTCTCATTTCCTTTGTCAGATCGTTGTTTGTGAGTCTCCAGTTGTGTTGATCTCGTCTTCGTTCCAGTCCTTGCCTTCTTCGTTTCCTGTTCGTGTTCCCGTGGACATTCTCTGGATTTCGTCATCTTCACCTCTCATCGCAGCACTCATCTGACCATCGAAGTCCCTGCACCACTAACCTGTTTTCTCTCTGGACTGTGTGTTTCATCATTCTGTTTTTCAAATAAATATTGAGTTACTTGCATCCTGCTTACGCGTTTCCATCATGACAGAACGATCTGACCAAGGAATGGAGGCAGCGAGTAGCTCAACCAGATCACTGGAGGAATTTGTGAACAGCAGCATACTTCGAATGGACTCCCAGGAGAAGAACCTCAACGACACAGCTCGCGCTGTTCAGGCTCTAGTGGTGCAGGTGTCCGGGCTCACCCAACAGCTTCAACATCTGCGAGCTCCCACTGCGCCCCCCGCACCGCCGGTTCCCCCACCACCACCAGAGAACCCCTCCCAGTCGGAACCACGCCTACCAGTTCCCGAGTCATATGCAGGTGAACCCAATTTTTGTCGAGCTTTCTTAACACGATGCTCAATGCACTTCTCTCTTCAACCTAGAACATTCAATAATGAGCGAGCCAAGGTCGCCTTTGTATTGACGCTGCTGACTGGCACTCTGGGGGACAGCGGTGTGGGAGAATCAAGATCCATGCTGTTCCTCGTTCCAGGATCTCTCCGCCGAAATGAAACGGGTATTCGATCGGGCCGTCGCTGGAAGAGAGGCAGCAAGGATGCTGGCCGATCTGCGACAGGGAGAGAGGTCCGTATCTGACTTTTCAATCGAGTTTCGGACCCTAGCAGCGGAGAGTCAATGGAACGAGGAGGCGCAGTAGGACATGTTCCTGCATGGGCTGGCTGACCGCGTCCAAAAGGAAATATATGCGATGGACCTTCCCACTTCGCTCAACGACCTGATCTCCTTGGCTTTAAGAGTGGACGCACGGTTATCACGAATGGATCGTCGAACTCAGCCCAGTCGTCACACAGGCGGATTCGAGGGCCAACGGTTTGGAGGCGGGGACGCGGTCAGCCCTGTCCAAGATCACGAGCCCATGCAGGTAGGGCGAGCTCGGCTTTCCCGGGAGGAGAAGGAAAGGCGGAGATCCCAGGGCCTCTGCATGTACTGTGGAGTAGCGGGTCACTTTGCCTATAACTGTCCGTTAAAAGGCCCAGCCCGATAGTAAGTATGAGGCTACTATCGGGTGGGATCTCTGCCAAGAAGTCCTCATCCACATCTACTCTCCTTCCGGTAAGACTGAGATGGTCAACTCACCTTCACGACTGTCAAGCACTTCTGGATTCTGGGGCAGAAGGTAATTTCATGGATCACTCATTTGCACGTAAACTCCAAGTCCCCCTCAGACCTCTCACACACAAGATCTCAGTACACGCTCTCAACGGTCAGGAACTTCCCAACATCTCATATATCACGAAAGACATCACCCTCATCACATCAGGAAATCACACAGAAACCATCTCCTTTTACATTCTGGACACTCCCCTCGCACCCATCGTCCTGGGCCACCCCTGGCTCACCCGTCACAACCCTAGAGTGGACTGGCAATTGAAGTCTGTGTTAGCGTGGAGCAGTTTTTGTCATAAATCTTGTCTTGTGTCTGCCTGTCCGTCTGTTTCTGTCCCTGTGTTTCAGGAAGAGACAGTGGATTTATCTAACGTGCCCTTAGAGTACCTGGACCTGAAGGAGGTGTTCAGTAAGTCTCGGGCTGCTTCTCTTCCTCCGCATCATCCCTATGACTGTGCCATAGAGTTACTTCCAGGTACATCTCCGCCTAAGGGCAAGTTATATTCACTCTCTGCCCCAGATAGGGAGGCTATGGAGAAATATATTTCTGATTCTCTAGCAACTGGGTTCATTCGCCCTTCCTCTTCTCCAGAGGGGGCGGGGTTCTTTTTTGTGGGGAAGAAGGATGGGTCCCTGCGACCTTGTATTGACTACCGGGGGTTGAACAACATCACGGTAAAGAATCTGTATCCTTTGCCGTTGATGTCTTCAGCCTTCGAGAGGTTGCAGGGAGCCTCTATCTTCACTAAATTGGATTTACGTAATGCTTATCATTTGGTCCGCATCAGGGAGGGGGATGAATGGAAGACCGCCTTTAACACCCCCAGGGGGCACTTTGAATACTTGGTCATGCCCTTCGGGCTGTCCAACTCCCCAGCGGTCTTCCAAGCACTTGTCAATGACGTTCTGCAAGACATGGTCGATCAGTTCATATATGTCTACCTGGACGACATATTGATTTTTTCTTCGTCTCTCCAGGAACATGTGCAGCACGTCCAACAAGTGCTCCAGAGGTTGCTAGAGAATGGGCTTTTTGTCAAGGCGGAGAAATGCGAATTTTATGCACAGTCTGTTCCTTTTTAGGTTACATCGTGTCGGCTGAGGGAATGCGCATGGATCCTGAGAAGATTAAGGCTGTGGTAGAATGGCCAAGTCCAGATTCCCGTAAGGCCCTACAGAGGTTTCTGGGATTCGCCAACTTCTACCGGCGTTTCATTCGCAATTTCAGCCAACTAGCCGCGCCTCTGACCGCCTTGACCTCCCCCATAACGACGTTCAGGTGGTCAGACGCAGCCGAGGCTGCGTTTGCCAAACTGAAGGGCTGCTTCGTTTCAGCCCCTATCCTGATAACCCCTGATCCATCACGTCAGTTCGTGGTGGAGGTCGATGCGTCAGAGGTGGGGGTAGGTGCAGTGCTATCCCAGCGTTCTCCCTCAGACGATAAGATGCATCCTTGCACGTTTTTATCTCATCGTTTATCCCCTGCTGAGCGCAATTATGACATTGGCAACAGAGAGTTGTTGGCAGTTAAGTTAGCATTGGAAGAATGGCGCCACTGGTTGGAGGGGTCGGGGGTACCTTTTATCGTCTGGACCGATCACAAGAACTTGGAATATATTCGGAAAGCCAGAAGACTAAACTCCAGGCAGGCTCGGTGGGCTCTTTTTTTCGGTCATTTTGATTTTACTCTCTCGTACCGCCCGGGTTCCAAAAACATCAAACCCGATTCTTTATCACGTATTTTTGACCACTCCGAACGCCCGTCTACTACCGAGTGCATTTTACCAGAGACTCTATTCATCTCTACACTCACATGGGAGATCGAATCGAGGGTCAAGAAGGCCTTAGAAGGGGTAACGCCTCCGATCCGTTGTCCACCGAATCGTTTATTTGTGCCCGAGAGTTTACGGTCCAGCGTTATTCAGTGGGGACATTGTTCCAATGTGGCTTGCCATCCAGGAGTTAATCGCACTAAATTTTTGGTCAAGCAACGATTCTGGTGGCCTCTCATGGCTCGTGATGTTCACAATTTTGTCTTGGCTTGCTCAGTTTGTGCCACAGGTAAGACTTCCAATCGTCCTCCAGATGGGTTACTTCAACCGCTGCCGGTGCCTTCGAGACCCTGGTCCCATATCGCTCTAGATTTTATCACCGCCCTCCCACCCTCCCAGGGTCACACGGTAGTTTTGACCGTGGTGGACCGATTCTCGAAGGCGGCCCATTTCATTCCCTTGCCCAAATTACCCTCAGCCAAGGAGACAGCGTTGATAGTCGTTAACCACGTCTTTCGGTTACATGGCCTCCCGACGGACGTGGTTTCTGACAGGGGACCCCAATTTGTGTCCAAATTTTGGCGAGAGTTTTGTAGATGCCTGGGCGCGACTGTCAGTCTGTCCTCTGGGTTCCATCCACAGAGCAATGGTCAAACTGAGAGAGCCAACCAGGATTTGGAGAGAACGTTGCGATGTTTAGTGTCCAAGAATCCTTCCTCTTGGAGTCAGCAACTCTCTATGGTGGAGTACGCCCACAACACGTTGCCAGTCTCATCCACGGGCCTATCACCGTTTGAGTGTAGTGTAGGGTACCAACCACCAAATTTTCCTAGTCTGGAATCCGAAGTCGCGGTCCCCTCTGCTCACGCCTAGAGCCCGTGAGACTCTACTCCAAGTGGGGGCGCGCACCAAGGCCAAAGCCGATCGCCACCGGCGTAGGCCTCCCGTATACGTCGTCGGTTCCAAAGTGTGGCTTTCTACCAAGGACATTCCTCTCCGCTCCGTCTCGAATAAACTTGCACCTAAATTTATTGCCCCCCCCCCCCGGTTGTGTTGATCTCATCTTCGTTCCAGTCCTTGCCTTCTTTGTTTCCTGTTCGTGTTCCCGTGGACATTCTCTGGATTTCGTCATCTTCACCTCTCATCGCAGCACTCATCTGACCATCGAAGTCCCTGCACCACTAACCTGTTTTCTCTCTGGACTGTGTGTTTCATCATTCTGTTTTTCTAATAAATATTGAGTTACTTGCATACTGCTTCCGTGTTTCCATCATGACAGTAATAAAATAAACATAAACGTACCTAATAAATAAATAGTGTTTAAAATAAATGAATAAGTGTATGAATAAATCAATGCATTTATTTAGTAAACAAAGAAATGCACTGAACAAACACAGAAATAAAAGCTTCAATTAATAAGGAAATGTATTAAATACATCAATGTATCCAATAAATAAATAAAAAATGTTTTTAAAAAATAAATAATTAAACAAGTGTTTGATTAAATCAATGCATTTATTTAGTAAAGAAATGCATTGAACAAAAGAAAATAGAATAGAAATAAAAGCTTTAATTAATAAAGAAATATATTAAACACATAAATGTATCTATTAAATAAATAAACTGTTTAAAATAAATAAATGTATGAATAAATGAATGCATTTATTTAGTAAATAAAGAAATGCATTGAACAAATAAAGAAATAAAAGATTTAAGTAATAAAGAAATGTATTCATAAATGTATTGAATAAATAAATAAAAAGTGTTTTAAAAATAAATTAAATAAGTGTATGATTAAATCAATTCATTTATTTAGTGAAGAAATGCATTGAACAAAAGAAAACAGATTAGAAATAAAAGCTTTAATTAATAAAGAAATATATTAAAAACACAAAAATGTATCTATTAAATAAATAAAGTGATTAAAATAAATAAATGTATGAATAAATTAATGCATTTATTTAGTAAATAAAAAAATGCATTGAACAAATAAAGAAATAAAAGCTTTAATTAATAAAGAAATGTATTAAATACATACATGTATCTAATAAATAAATAATATATGTTTTAAAATAACTAAATAAAGTGTTTTAAAATAAATAAATAAATAAATAGTGTTTAAAACAATAAATAAATAAATGTATGAATAATTCAATGCATTTATTTAGTCAAATAAATGCATTGAACAAATGAAGAAATAAAAGCTTTAATTAATAAGGAAGTATTAAATAAATAAATGTATCTAATAAATAAATAGTGTTTTAAAATAAGTAAATGTTTAAATAAATCAATGCATTTATTTAATAAAGTAAATTAAGTAAATAAATGTATTTAGTAAAATATTATAAAAACATTTTAAAAACAAATATTAGAAATGTATACAATAAATAAATAAAAAACAATGAATAAATACAAATAAACACAATTAATAAATAAATAAAAGCATACATAAATTATAATTAAAATAAAGAAACAGAACAAATAAAGAAATAAAACATTTAATTAATAAATAAATTACACAAATGTATTAAATACATAAATGTCTTTAAAATACATAAATGCATTGAACAGATACCTGCATAGATGAAATACCTTTTCTAACAATAAACCGACAAGCATCCACTCAGTTCCCTCCAACGCAACAAACCAAGCAATCATATTCAAATACAGAGTCAAATATGATTTTCACAAACCAAGTAAAATATTGCATCACCACAAAAACCTCATTGAGAAGGAAACCTGCCAGACACAACAGTCTAAGAACAACAAACTGAAAGAAAATAAAGAGATTTTACTCCAACACACCAAACCATGTCCAGAGGAAATACCAAAGCTCAACAGCGGGTCAAATGATGATTTATTGCCCTGTCTCCATATTTCTAAATACTATTTTGTTGAATGACGCATGCAGCTTTCAATGAACGTCACTAATGTTAACGAAACAATGCAGAGACTCAGCAAACAAGCTTGGATCTAAAAAAATGAGAGGAAAACAAATGTAAACATGCTGAATTAACGAATCATTCAGCCAATGACTGCTTTGCTTCATAAAGAGAAAACATTAACGGAAACCAGACAAAAACTGAAAAGGAACCATGACCTCAAAACTCCCTCTGATGTCTTTCACTCAACGATGTGATTCATATTCATAACAGCATTAGCACACACATGTAATGATACACTACGCCTATGACTTAATTATCACACACATGTGAAAATGTATGTTTAATAATTGTCTGTGTAAACAGATGAAGTGAATTATAAACCTGATCATGTTCATAGCGAGTGCAGAAGAAGTGATTTGTTTACCTACAGTTGAGGTCAAAAGTTTACACCCCTCTTTCAGAATCTGCAAAACGTTAATTATTTTAGTAAAATAAGAGGGATCATACAAAATGCATGTTATTGTTTATTTAGTATTGACCTGAATAAGATATTTACATACCGTCCACAAGAGAAAACAGTAGCTGAATTTATAAAAATTTAAATTTTCAAATTTAAAAATTCTAAATGCAATTAAAAAAAAAAAAACATGCATTAAGAGCTGGGAGGGGGTGAAAACTTTTGAACAGAATGAAGATGTGTCAATTTTTCTTATTTTGCCTTAATATCATATTTTTTCATTTATTACAGCCCTTCAAAGACTACAGGAGTTAGTCACATGTCTCCCAGAAGGCAAAATAAGTTACATTTACCCTGATCATCAAATTCCAAAAGTTTTCACCCCTGGCTCTTAATGCATGGTTTTTCCTTCTGGAGCATCAGTGAGTGTTTGAACCTTCTGTAATAGTTGCATATGAGTCCCTCAGTTGTCCTCAGTGTGAAAAGATGGATCTCAGAATCATACAGTCATTGTTGGAAAGAGTTCAAATACACAAAAACGCTGGAAAACCAAAGAATTTGTGGGACCTGAAGGATTTTTCTGAAGAACAGCAGGCAGTTTAACTGTTCAGGACAAACAAGGGACTCATCAACAACTATCACTAAACAAAAAAACAGCTGTGGATCATTCAGGTAACAACAACAACGCATTAAGACTCAAGGGGATGTAAACTTTTGAACAGGGGCATTTTTATAAATTCAACTATTAATTTTTCTTGTGGACTATCTGTAAACATCTTTTATGTGAAATATCTTATTCAGGTCAGTACTAAATAAACAATAACATGCATTTTTTATGATCCCTCTTATTTTGGTAAAATATTTTAATATTTATTATCACAACCTAAAACACAAAAGCGTGTCATTTCTGCACCACTAGTGAAAGAATGCAGTCATACTTATTTATTAGTTCACAAATGCAGCTTTATCGATTATAATCGATTAAAAAGCACAATTAAAAATATAAACCTAGCCATTTAAGGTGTACACTACATCAGGTTCTAACAAAATACAGATAATTAGATGCCTACATATAAATTTATTACAAAAAAAAGTATTTATTTATTAATGAAAACGCATTAAAAATACTTTCTAAATACTTTTTTTATGGTACCTGTTATTTATAAGTTATACAAGTCCACAAACTAATCAAAACTAATCATTAAATCAATAACTAAAAGTCAATACCCATTTTTTTTAATCAAAGAATCAGTTCGGGAATCTTCTGGAATCAAAAAATAAATCATGATTAATTAATATATATCTATCTACACTCTCAGTTTCTGTAAATAAAAGAAAAGTTTGAAAATAACCTACTTATATCATGTCATAATTGCATCAGAAATGCCGGTAATATCTTGAGATTTTTAGATTATGTGATCAAGCATGCAAATTTACATTTTCTAACTGTAGACACAGTCACCTAGAATGATTTGTTTCTCCTTCAAGGAATGATTATAATTACAATCATATACCAGTTTTGCACTAAACACACTATATACACATCTAATCTAATAATTAATGAAATAAAATAAAAAAACACCAAAGAAAACTAATTAGAATTACAATGCATGCATGTTAAGCTAAAAATGTAGATACATCAGAATTAAGAGTGACCTGAGGTAGAAATAATTAGTAATTACAACAAATAATCTGCTCAGTCAAATGAGATTTAAGATAGGATCCAAATGAGCCATGAATGATTTAATTACCAATTAAACTAATTGACTTCTTGTTTCTGATCTCTAATAGAGCACTGTATTTCTCCAACACTTCATGCTGTTCACATGAGCTTCGCTCTCCTCCTAAACTCACTAAACACTATTGATTCATAATCAGGTTCAATGATGGGGAAGAAGAGCTTCAGACCAGTTGTTTAAAATAACTGCTTTTTATTTGAATATATTTTAAAATGTAATTTATTCCTGTGATTTAAAAGCTGAATTTTCTGCATCATTACTGCAGTCTTTAGTGTCACATGATCCTTTAGAAATCATTCTAATATACTGATTTGCTGCTTAAAAACATTTATTATTATTATTAATATGATGTTGAAAACAGCTTTTTGGATGAATAAAGTTCAGAAGAACATCATTTATCTGAAATATAAATTTTACTATCAGATGTCTATTTTTTCATTTTTTACATTTCTTGTCTTCTCAAAGAATTTTTTTTTAAAAGTCACATGATTCTTCAGAAATTATTAATATTCTGATTTGCTGCTCAAAAAAAATATAGCATTATTATTTAGTTGATAACAGCTTCTGTAATGAATAGAAAGTTGAGAAGAACAGCATTTTTTTATTTATTTTATCTTTTCTTCTCATAGAAAATTTTTTTTATAAAAATGTAATAAAAATATTTTTTACCATAACATTTTTATCCTTTTAGTTTTTAATTTTATTTATTTTTTATTTCTTTGTCTATTTTTTCATTTATTTATTCTTCTAAGAGAAAATTTTTAATAAAAAAAAATATTTTTACTTTTTTTTTCTTAATTTGAATTTTTTTAGAACGATTTGTTTCTCCTTCAAGGAATGATTATAATTACAATCATATACCAGTTTTGCACTAAACACACTATATACACACACATCTAATCTAATAATTAATGAAATAAAAAAAACACAAAAGAAAACTAATTAGAATTACAATGCATGCATGTTAAGCTTAAAATGTAGATACATCAGAATTAAGAGTGACCTGAGGTAATCCTAAACTCACTAAACACTATTGATTCATAATCAGGTTCAGTGATAGGGAAGAAGAGCTTCAGACCTGCTTCAATTCTACATCCTGATTCTTTAAATCCATCCACTGTCACTTAGAGAAGCTCAATACGCCGCACATTTCAGTTTGGGCCTATACTTTGTCCTGGGTTAGGCGACTTTTTCAACCTCAACCCGAAGAGCTAATATAGAGCTAAACAACACTGAATCTGTCTGAGAAACACAACTCTGGAAAGTCTGCTATTAGAAAGACATTCAACACATTATCAGTGCACTTTAAAAAGTCTCCAGCTTTTAACCTTTAAATGTAAATTGTAATTTAAAAAGAAAACATAAAACATAGACCACGAGTCTCTCATTTATAAAGGTGTCCTACTTTTCAAACTGCAGTTTATTTTAAATTCGAGTGCAATAAATTAAATATTAAATTTCATTGTGTTTTAAATAATTAAAAAAATTCTTACTGACAAATGGCCAAAACCTAGGATAGTGGCATATTTTAAAAATGTAGAATTACAACTAATTAGTATTTGGGGTGAAACTAAATAAATGGATTTTTGCTGTTAATATGCCTGACAAGACTGTTTCACCAAATGACATTTTAATAGGTGTCTTCTGTAAACTAGGGGAAAATCTATGATATTTATTTTTCGCTCAGAAAAACAAAAACAAAAATGCAATTAAATTAAACAGAAAACTTTTTTTAAATTTTCTGGAAAAACAACAATTTAAAGCAGTATTACACCTTTTTTTAATGCTTAAACCTTTTTATGTCTTTGATCCACATAATATGTAAACTTATTTGCAGTATACTTAACATGAAAGAAAATATATTTAAGTATATTTATTGCTCACTAGGGTAAGCTGGGAAATATAACCCTTTAATGAAAAAGTCTGTCAGCACAGAAATATGGCAGGCCTTAACCAGTCAAGATACCAACAAAAAAGCACAATAAATGTAAATAAAGTGTCTACTTTTTAGGTTTCAAATAAGTTTTTGGAGAATAAAATGTCCAAATTTGGTTAAATTAATGTTACATTGTCATATTTATATTTATGACAAAAATTAAACAACATGCTTATTCTGACTTGTGCATATTAAAATATATAAATGAAAAAGGGAGCATATTAAATTTCATTGTGTTTTAAATGAGTAAAAAGTTCTTACTGACAAATGGCCAAAACCTAGGATAGTGGCACATTTTAAAAATGCAGAATTACAACTAATTAGTATTTAGGGTGAAACTAAATTAATTAATGTTTGTTGTAAATATGCCTGACAAGACTTTTTCACAAAATGACATTTTAGTGGGTATCTTATGTAAATTAGGGGAAAATGTATGATATTTATTTTTTGCTCAGAAAAACAATAACAAAAATGCAATTAAATTAAACAGAAAACTTTTTAATATTTTTCCAGAAAAACAACAATTTAAAGCAGTTTTACACTTTTTTTATTCTTTAACCTTAACATAATAAGCTTTAAACACATAATAGGTAAGTGTATATATACTTAGCATGAAACAAATGTATTTTAAATACTTTTTAGTATATTTAATTTTCACTAGGGTAAGCTGGGAAATATAACCCTTTAATGAAAAAGTCTGTCAGCGCAGAAATATGGCAGGCCTTAACCAGTCAAGATACCAACAAAAAAAGCACAATAAATGTAAATAAAGTGTCTACTTTTAAGGTTTCAAATAAGTTTTTGTCCAAATGTCCAAATTTGGTTGAATTAATGTTACATTGTCATATTTATATTTATGAAAAAATTCAAACAACATGCTTATTCTGACTTGTGCATATTAAAATATATAACAGAATAATGGAACATATTACATTTCATTGTGTTTTAAATGAGTAAAAAGTTCTTACTGACAAATGGCCAAAACCTAGGATAGTGGCACATTTTAAAAATGCAGAATTACAACTAATTAGTATTTAGGGTGAAACTAAATTAATTAATGTTTGTTGTAAATATGCCTGACAAGACTGTTTCTCCAAATGACATTTTAGTGGGTGTCTTATGTAAATTAGGGGAAAATGTATGATATTTATTTTTTGCTCAGAAAAACAAAAACAAAAATGCAATTAAATTAAACAGAAAACTTTTTAATATTTTGTCCAAATTTGGTTGAATTAATGTTACATTATCATATTTATATTTATGAAAAAATTCAAACAACATGCTTATTCTGACTTGTGCATATTAAAATATATAACAGAATAATGGAACATATTACATTTCATTGTGTTTTAAATGAGTAAAAAGTTCTTACTGACAAATGGCCAAAACCTAGGATAGTGGCACATTTTAAAAATGTAGAATTACAAATAATTAGTATTTGGGATGAAACTAAAATTAATTTTTGTTGTAAATATGCCTGACAAGACTGTTTCTCCAAATGACATTTTAGTAGGTGTCTTCTGTAAATTAGGGGAAAATCTATGATATTTATTTTTTGCTCAGAAAAAACAAAAACAAAAATGCAATTAAATTAAACAGAAAACTTTGTAATATTTTTCCAGAAAAACAACAATTTAAAGCAGTTTTACACTTATTTTATTCTAGATACTAACAAAAAAAGCACAATAAATGTAAATAAAGTGTCTACTTTTAAAGTTTCAAATAAGTTTTTGGAGAATAAAATGTCCAAATTTGGTTGAATTAATGTTACATTGTCATATTTATATTTATGTAAAAATTAAACAACATGCTTATTCTGACTTGTGCATATTAAAATATATAAATGAAAAAGGGAGCATATTAAATTTCATTGTGTTTTAAATGAGTAAAAAGTTCTTACTGACAAATGGCCAAAACCTAGGATAGTGGCACATTTTAAAAATGTAGAATTACAAATAATTAGTATTTAGGGTGAAACTAAATAAATACATTTTTGTTGTAAATATGCCTGACAAGACTGTTTCTCCAAATGACATTTTAGTAGGTGTCTTCTGTAAATTAGGGGAAAATGTATGATATTTATTTTTTGCTCAGAAAAACAAAAACAAAAATGCAATTAAATTAAACAGAAAACTTTGTAATATTTTTCCAGAAAAACAACAATTTAAAGCAGTTTTACACTTATTTTATTCTAGATACTAACAAAAAAAGCACAATAAATGTAAATAAAGTGTCTACTTTTAAAGTTTCAAATAAGTTTTTGGAGAATAAAATGTCCAGATTTGGTGAATTAATGTTACATTGTCATATTTATATTTATGTAAAAATTCAAACAACATGCTTATTCTGACTTGTGCATGTTAAAATATATAAAAGAACAATGGAGCATATTACATTTCATTGTGTTTTAAATGAGTAAAAAGTTCTTACTGACAAATGGCCAAAACCTAGGATAGTGGCACATTTTAAAAATGTAGAATTACAACTAATTAGTATTTAGGGTGAAACTAAATTAATTAATTTTTGTTGTAAATATGCCTGACAAGACTGTTTCTCCAAATGACATTTTAGTAGGTGTCTTCTGTAAATTAGGGGAAAATGTATGATATTTATTTTTTGCTCAGAAAAACAAAAACAAAAATGCAATTAAATTAAACAGAAAACTTTTTAATATTTTGTCCAAATTTGGTTGAATTAATGTTACATTATCATATTTATATTTATGAAAAAATTCAAACAACATGCTTATTCTGACTTGTGCATATTAAAATATATAACAGAATAATGGAACATATTACATTTCATTGTGTTTTAAATGAGTAAAAAGTTCTTACTGACAAATGGCCAAAACCTAGGATAGTGGCACATTTTAAAAATGTAGAATTACAAATAATTAGTATTTGGGATGAAACTAAAATTAATTTTTGTTGTAAATATGCCTGACAAGACTGTTTCTCCAAATGACATTTTAGTAGGTGTCTTCTGTAAATTAGGGGAAAATCTATGATATTTATTTTTTGCTCAGAAAAAACAAAAACAAAAATGCAATTAAATTAAACAGAAAACTTTGTAATATTTTTCCAGAAAAACAACAATTTAAAGCAGTTTTACACTTATTTTATTCTAGATACTAACAAAAAAAGCACAATAAATGTAAATAAAGTGTCTACTTTTAAAGTTTCAAATAAGTTTTTGGAGAATAAAATGTCCAAATTTGGTTGAATTAATGTTACATTGTCATATTTATATTTATGTAAAAATTAAACAACATGCTTATTCTGACTTGTGCATATTAAAATATATAAATGAAAAAGGGAGCATATTAAATTTCATTGTGTTTTAAATGAGTAAAAAGTTCTTACTGACAAATGGCCAAAACCTAGGATAGTGGCACATTTTAAAAATGTAGAATTACAAATAATTAGTATTTAGGGTGAAACTAAATAAATACATTTTTGTTGTAAATATGCCTGACAAGACTGTTTCTCCAAATGACATTTTAGTAGGTGTCTTCTGTAAATTAGGGGAAAATGTATGATATTTATTTTTTGCTCAGAAAAACAAAAACAAAAATGCAATTAAATTAAACAGAAAACTTTGTAATATTTTTCCAGAAAAACAACAATTTAAAGCAGTTTTACACTTATTTTATTCTAGATACTAACAAAAAAAGCACAATAAATGTAAATAAAGTGTCTACTTTTAAAGTTTCAAATAAGTTTTTGGAGAATAAAATGTCCAGATTTGGTGAATTAATGTTACATTGTCATATTTATATTTATGTAAAAATTCAAACAACATGCTTATTCTGACTTGTGCATGTTAAAATATATAAAAGAACAATGGAGCATATTACATTTCATTGTGTTTTAAATGAGTAAAAAGTTCTTACTGACAAATGGCCAAAACCTAGGATAGTGGCACATTTTAAAAATGTAGAATTACAACTAATTAGTATTTAGGGTGAAACTAAATTAATTAATTTTTGTTGTAAATATGCCTGACAAGACTGTTTCTCCAAATGACATTTTAGTAGGTGTCTTCTGTAAATTAGGGGAAAATGTATGATATTTATTTTTTGCTCAGAAAAACAAAAACAAAAATGCAATTAAATTAAACAGAAAACTTTTTAATATTTTGTCCAAATTTGGTTGAATTAATGTTACATTATCATATTTATATTTATGAAAAAAAATCAAACAACATGCTTATTCTGACTTGTGCATATTATAAACTAAAATTATTTTTTGTTGTAAATATGCCTGACAAGACTGTTTCTCCAAATGACATTTTAGTAGGTGTCTTCTGTAAATTAGGGGAAAATGTATGATATTTATTTTTTGCTCAGAAAAACAAAAACAAAAATGCAATTAAATTAAACAGAAAACTTTTTAATATTTTTCCAGAAAAACAGCATTACACTTGTTGTTTTTATGCTTAAACCTTTTTACGTCTTTGACCCACATGATAGGTATTTACAGTATACTTAGCATGTATAAGTAGATTTATTGTTCACTAGGGTAAGCTGGAAAATATAACCCTTTAATGAAAAAGTCTGTCAGCGCAGAAATATGCCAGGCCTTAACCAGTCAAGATACCAACAAAAACACCCCCAGCAAAATATTGTCTAATTATCATTATCCACAAAATCCAACAGCACTCCTAATAGGATGTTCAGAAAATTGTCCTGTCAGATCGCAGTTTATAATGAGAATGAGAAACAAATTTCCAAACGTCAGGGAAATAAGTGGATATAAAGCAGTTGCTGCAAAAAAAAAAAAAAACTCAAGCACATTATAAGTGAACATTATAATAATAGAAAAATGCTTTACATCCCGATCCTTAATTACCTTTAGTCACTCTTCACTTTGTGTCTACCAAACAGCCAAAACACACACGCATACACACACACACTGACTAAAACTTCCAGTGATTACAGCCATTAATCTTCAGTGGAAAACAAAGAGCAGAGCGAACAAATGCTTCCCCTAAACACATTTATTTCTGGTGACGACTATTGTTGAAAACATCACCCACCTCCCGGAGTTATAATTGACCACACAAATCAGACTAAGAGCCCTTCAGCATTTCTTAAACTCTCTAACAGCCTGTCCAGATGCCATCACCCACCTATCACCATTCCTCCGCTGGAGAACCAGGGAGAATGATCTTCTTCAATATTTGCTCTTGGCAATGTCATGAGGCCAGATGCTGAGGTGTTTCAGAAACACAGATGCTTGAGGCAAAGCAAGACCACCAAACTAAAGGACCGACCATGTGGACAACAGCAGATGCCAGAAGAGGAGAAGGAGGAAGATGATGGTAAAGTAAAATAATAAACTTAGGAGGTAATTGAGTTTCAAACCCTGGAAGTGGGTGTGTACACTACCAGTCAAAAGTTTTTTAATGTTTTTTTTTTTAAATAAAGTCTCTTCTGTTCACCAAGCCTGCATTTTTTTTTAGCCAAAGTACAACAAAAACCATAAAAGTTTGACATATTTTTACTATTTAAAATAACTGCTTTTTATTT
>NC_133382.1:3068350-3119357 GCF_049309525.1 Garra rufa
AGGTTGTTTCTGAATATTTGATAATAATTCAACAAACCTGGTGTTGCATTCAAATACTGCAGATAATCAAAACGGGAGCGTGTAATTAACTCCGGCTCACAGATAAATAACATCTATTCTTTTTAAGCCTTACTGATAGTTTTCCTGAAAAACAAAGCACATAACGTGCTCCTGGCTGCCCTCGCCCAAAGAATTTCAAATATCTGTTTCATTGTGTAAAGAAGAAAAAAGATGCGATGCAAGCACAGCATGAGAATATACGGCAAAAACAGGAAGAAATGATGGACACACAAATCAAAGAAGGAAAGTAAAAAACAGTGTTGAAGGTTTCTTACCCCTGCGGCAAATCCCAGACTGCCATCCAATATCCGCTTCTGTGAGAAGAAAAGAAAAAATATAATGTAAGTACTTCAAAAATAAGACAAATCATTAAAAAATTTATTAATTAACATCCAAAATTCACCATAAAAAAGTTTAGTTTTTACAGTTTTTTAGACTTTAAAAACTGTTAAAAACTCAAATAAAATTCAAATGATAAAAATGTAAATTAAAAATAAAAAAAGTAAAATTTGAATTAAATAAAAATTTAATTAAATAAAAAAAATAGTACACATTTTTCTGTTTAAAGATATCGTGTAAAAAATTTATTAAATAAATGAAAAAATAGACGAAGAAAAAAGACGAAGAAAAATCACCATCTGTGGTTGCCAGAAATGTATCATAAAATACCAACAGTTTAGGTTTTACAGTTTGAACTTCAATTTACAGTAAAAACAGTTAAAAACTCAAATACATTTTAAATAAAATTTAAATGATTAAAATGTTAATTAAAAATAAAATAGTAAAAAAAAAAATATTAAATTTTTTTCTGTTAGAAGAATGTAAACGTATCATGTAAAAAAAAAAATATATATATATATATAAATAGATGAAGAAAAGAAGAAAATATAATTTAAAAACAACTAAACAAAAAACAGTTACAAACTTAAATACATTTGAAATAAAATTAAATAAAACGCAAATAATTAAAATGTAAATTAAAAATAATACAGTAAAAATAGTTATTTTTTCATTAAATCTTTTTTCTGTTAGAAGAAAAGATATTATTGAAAAAAATTGACGAAAAAAGAAAAAAATATAATGTAAAAACAACAAAACAAAAAACAAACTTCAACAAAAAAAGTCACCATTTGTGGTTGCCAGAAATGTATAATAAAAATACAGTACCAACAGTTTTAGTTTTCACAGTTTATACTTAAATTTATAATAAAAACTGAAATAATGTTAATATACCATCCGAGTGACCTAGTGAAATGCTAAACACGTGACACTAAATAATACAATAAACATTGAGTTACCAACATAATATGTGTAATAAAATCCTAAAGAACATAGCTGATATCAAAAAACTAACAAGAAGCATTGTTATTTCAATATAAAAAAATCTAAAAAAAAAAAAAAATCTAATGTGAACTTTGAGAAAATTCTGCGGATGTTAATTGAATTTTTTTTACTGTTAATTATATAATGAATTTTTTCACTTTCAAAAACTGTACATTTTACTGTAAAACTACATGAAAAATCCTGTTAGATCGCATTTTTACTGTATCAAGTAAGAGAACTTACTCAACCAACTTTTTACCATAGCATTTTTAAAATTGTTTAATAATAAAATGACAGTAAAAAAAAATTTAAAAACCTTTTAAATAAAATTACATAAATTTAAATTAAGAATAAAAAAGTTTAAAAAATAGTAAAAACTGTTTTTTATTAAAAATGTTTCTGTTAGAAGACAATATATAATAAAAAAAAATGAATTAAAAATAGACATATATATAAATATATATATATATATATATATATATATATATATATATATATACACAGTGTTTTACAGTTTGAACTAAAATTTACAGTAAAAACTGAAAATAAAAATAATGAAATAATTTTAATATACCAACCAACTGACCTACTGAAATACAAAACATGAGACACTAAATAATGCAATAAACGTTCATTTAACAACATAATATGTTGAATAAAATCCTAAAGCACATAATTTAAATAAAAGAAAACTAACAAGAAGCATTTTTAATAGAAAAATAAAAATTAAAACAATTTCAAATGTTTTAAAAACAACATTTTACTGTAAAATACCATAAAATATCTTGTTAGATCGCGCTTTTTTTTCTGTATCTGTATAGTAAGAGAACTTACTCAACCAACTTTTTACCATAGCATTTTTACAGTTGTTTAATAATAAAATTACAGTTAAACACTCAAATCTTCACATTAACAGTTATATTAACAGTATAAAAATTAAAAAGAAGACTAAAAAAGTACTATATATATTTTTTAAAAAATACTAATATTTTCATTATTTATTTCTTAATTTTACATTTTTTAACTAAAATTTCACCATTAAAGGGAAAGTTCACTGGAAATGAATAAAGTAATTTAATCACCCTCATGTTCAAACCTAGAGATAATCTGAAGAATGTGGGTAACAAAACTGATTAAATTTCTTTAAATGTCAAACATCATTAGGATAATAAATATTAAATTAAATAAATATCATGTTCCATTAAGATATTTTGTACATTTTCTACCATAAATATATCAAAATTTAATTTTTGATTAGTAATATGCATTGCTAAGAAGTTCATTTGGACAACTTTAAAGGCATTTTCCCAATATTTAGATTTTTTTGCCCCTTCAGATTCCAGATTTTGAAATATTGTCCTATCCTAACAAACAATGCATCAATGGAAAGCTTGTTTATTAATCTTTCAGATGATGTATACATCTCAATTTTAAAAAAATTACTTTTTTGACTGGTTTTGTTGTCCAGGGTCACATATGTGCATGATTAAATTGCCCTTTAAGCTTTTCTCTATGACTCTAAATGACATTAAAACCCTGTCTGATGTAGCCCAGGTGAAGTAAGCTGTCTCACCTGTCTGCTGGAGAAGACGAAGACGAGAGCGGCACCAGCTGCGGTGAGGCCCCAGGTGAACAGGGTCCCCAGCAGGGCCTGAACCACAGGACTGACTCCTGCAATCATGGTACCTGTGCGAATGAAACACAGAGAGATGCAAAATGCAGTTTTATTCCTCTCAGATGGGTGTGAGCCAAATCCTGTTTATCCAGGATATCTGCAAACACCGCTGCTCTTTAGATTAAAGCAAGCCCATTTACAACCATCATGTTTATTTAAGGTAGAATTAAGGTTCACTTAATGATACGCTCAGCGGAAATGGTTTATAATTACTGTTTAATCTCAGCCATATTTATGTTTCCATATGTCTAGTGAGTAAGTGCAACAGCTGTCATTCTGAATGAACCAAACAAATAAACATATTGACACTGCAGTTACTTCCAATCGAAATAATGTTACTAACAGTCTCAGAAATGATATTATAAAGCAAATACAGCGCTATTTAATAAAACCACACAGAATCGAAGACTCCTGCAAAGTTTATCTCCTGAAGATTATCGTCAAGTCTTGCATTTAAATATTTCCGTATTTCATAAATGTAAAATAAACGCGTCGATAACAGATCTGTGTTTTTGTGCTTGCTTTCATTCATTTTAATTCCTCTGAATGCACTATTTACTATTGAACAGCACTTACTGTTTACAGACACCGACTAACAGCTTCACTTCCTGCTTCCCTGTGTACACGTGTCTGTGTTACGGCTGAAGTCCCGCCCCCCTCGAGCTCCCATTGGTTCATTCGCAGACGCAACTGAGTTTTAAAGTGACCACGTCATCTACGTTCCAACAGGTTACTGTTTGAAGTTTACGATTGTGAAGTAAACATTTTAAAGTTTTACAGCTAAATAATGTTGTGAAGTCTTATATTCGACACTAAATTAATTTGTTATATATTTTTCTCCATGCAAAATTATTTTGGAAGAATTTGGAAACTTACATAAGTTACTATAAATACTATAAATAATCAACTTAAATATTATACATCCAACAATGTAATATTTATATAGCAATATAACAAGAAAAAACCACAAAGAAAAAGAACAATCAAATAAAGAATATTAAAATAATAAATATTTGGACTTTCTATTTAGATTCTTAAAGTACTTCAAACTCTGAAACATTTTTACAAACTCACAAAGAAATACATTAAATAAGGGCTTACATTTTTTCCGTTTACATGTATGAATATGATATTTATCCAACAATAAAAAATGTTTACAACATCTAAAATGCATAAAAAATGTCATTTACTTGTTAATATGGTGATCTGATGCTGTTTATACTGTAACAAAGATTAAATAAACAATAAACAAATCAAATCTGTAAATAAAACAAATATTAGGCCTACTTACTACGTCTTACAATAAAATACTTTTCATTTAAAAAAGGGCCTGTTGTTTTTTTAATTATTTTTAAATGGTTTCAAAGTAAAAAAAAAAAATTAGTCTATACAGAATAATAATATTAAGAACAGAATAATAAATACAATTAAAATAATAATATAAATTAATTAAATAATTCATTAAATAATATTACAATTATTAAATAATTTTAATTTTTTAAAAAAAATTATTTCATTTTTAATTATTATTCCATAGACCCTTGACTGTATTATTCTGTATACATTGCATGTGACTTGATATTTACTTGCTGCTTTATATTCAAGTTTGAAACCCATTCAAATCATATTCAAAATATAAATAAATATAAATACATAAAACAATAAATATAAACACATTAAAAATGTAATTTACTTGTTTGATATTGTGATCTGCTGTTGTATATACCTTAATAAACAATAAAATAAAAAATAAACAAAATCAAATCCATGAATAAAGCAAATATTACTTGAGTACATTTTACAATAAAATACCATTTCCACTTTTCATTTAAATGTTAGTGTCACGGATTGGCCAGGTTCTGCATCCACAGTCACACAAAGATCACAATCACCTGAGTTCTAAATCACACGCACCTGCTCCCAATCACCACACCCCTATAAATACTCACTCCACACACCGGTCAGTGTCCGGGCTCATTTGCACAAAAGCGGACTCCTAGTACTTCTCTCTGCGAGTTACACTAACGAACCTACTTACCTGAACCTACTTACCTGAACCTACTTACCTGAACCTACTTGCCTGAACCTACTTGCCTGAACCTACTTGCCTGAACCTACTTACCTGAACCTACTTACCTGAACCTACTTGCCTGAACCTACTTGCCTGAACCTACTTACCTGAACCTACTTACCTGAACCTACTTGCCTGAACCTACTTGCCTGAACCTACTTACCTGAACCTACTTGCCTGAACCTACTTACCTGAACCTACTTACCTGAACCTACTTGCCTGAACCTACTTGCCTGAACCTACTTACCTGAACCTACTTACCTGAACCTACTTGCCTGAACCTACTTGCCTGAACCTACTTACCTGAACCTACTTGCCTGAACCTACTTGCCTGAACCTACTTACCTGAACCTACTTACCTGAACCTACTTGCCTGAACCTACTTACCTGAACCTACTTGCCTGAACCTACTTGCCTGAACCTACTTACCTGAACCTACTTACCTGAACCTACTTGCCTGAACCTACTTGCCTGAACCTACTTACCTGAACCTACTTGCCTGAACCTACTTGCCTGAACCTACTTACCTGAACCTACTTACCTGAACCTACTTGCCTGAACCTACTTACCTGAACCTACTTGCCTGAACCTACTTGCCTGAACCTACTTACCTGAACCTACTTACCTGAACCTACTTGCCTGAACCTACTTGCCTGAACCTACTTACCTGAACCTACTTACCTGAACCTACTTGCCTGAACCTACTTGCCTGAACCTACTTGCCTGAACCTACTTGCCTGAACCTACTTGCCTGAACCTACTTACCTGTACTCTGTCTTGTCCAAGTCTGTCCAGTCTCCAGCGGTGTGTGTGCCGTTAGTCTGTCTTCCCAGTCAGCGGTGGGTGTGTGTGTATCGTAAGCCTGTTGAGTTTCCTCCGACGATCGTTCCTGGAATCTTCCCATCTTCGAATCTGCAAGGAAAAGGATCATTAGTTCCATCGTGGTTATCATCTCTGGATCAAACATATTCTAAGTCTCATACTCACCATTTCCTGTTGGCTGCATTATCTCCATCACTCTGCTGTTTAAATAAATCTTATCATCATTACCTGGTTGTCCGTCTGCTTCATAACAGTAAGCTGCTGTTTCTTTGTAATTATTTTTTAATTAGTTTAAAGTAAAACAAAAAGTTGTGTAAAAAGTGTAGTCTATAAAGAATAATAATATTAAGAACAGAATAATAAATAAAATTAAATAATTACAAATAAAATTAAAATAAGAATATAAATAATTATTAATAAAAAATAAAATTTAACATTATTATTATAAATGAATAAATAAAATGTTATCATTATAAATAAAATTCAACTAATTCTAGAAATTAATAAAATAATAAGTTATAATTATAATACATTCAATTCAATAATAATGAAATTATTTAATTATTCACTTTTAATTTATGAAATGTTATTTATTTTTTTATTCCCTGGACCCCTGACTGTATTATTCTGTATTTGCATGTGCCCTAATATTTTCACACTGCTTTATATTCAAGTGACCCAAGTCAAAAAAAGTATATTTTTTTTATACTGTAAAAAATTAAATTGAATCTGTTAATGAAACAAATATTACTTGAGTATATTTTACAATAAAATACAATTTCCCCTTTTCATTTAAATGTGTTATCTGCAGTTTCTTTGTAATTATTTTTAAAATTGTTCTAAAAAAAAGTGTAGTCTATATAGAATAATAAGAACAATTTAACAATTATAAAATAAATTAATTAATTAATTGTAAATAAAATTAAAATAAAATATATAAATTAATTATAAATAATAAATTAATTAAATCATAAAATTATTAAATTATTTGTTTTAAATGTTATGATTTTTTTTATTCCCTGCATATTTTAACGCTGCTTTGAACCCGTTTCAAATCATATTCCAATCCCATCAATGATACAATTATAGAACGCAATACTTTTTATATTGCATTATTTCTCTAATCAACTGTTTCTTATCGAGTCCTTTATCTTTTAATTTTTGTCATGTGCGTTCTTTAATTAGCTCCTTTATATTTGCTCTTCAGTTATTACTCTACTTTTATCTTTTATCTCTTTTCTCATTTATTTGATCTAATTTCTTGTTTGATAACGACAGCTTTCTTAGTAAGCCGTCTGCTTATGTATCCTGCACTTATTCTGCTCTCTTTTATGTTGAGCAGACTGTTGCTTCTTTCATTCTTCCAATGTGATTCACCAACCATATGAACTTCTGATGTGTGCATCTTTAAGAAGAAGTTTGAAATTATTGAAATAGCAGGAGAAAATCACCTTTAAAGTTGTCCAAATGAAGTTCTTAGCAATGCATATTACTAATTAGAAATTAAGTTTCGATATATTTATGGTAGGCAATTTACTAAATATCTTTATGGAACATGATCTTTACATAATAACCTATTGATTTTGGCATAAAAGAAAAATTTATAATTTTGACCTATACAGTGTATTTTTGGCTTTTGCTACAAATAAACCGGTGCAACCTATTTTATGATCTGCTGCTGTATATACTGTAAAAAAATAAAAAATAAATAAAAAACACAAAATCAAATCTGTGAATAAAACAAATATTACTTCAAAAGTGGAAATGGTACTTTTAATTGTTTTAAAGTTTTAAAAAAAAAAATTGTGTAAAAACGTGTTATACAGAATAACAATATTAATAACAAAATAATAAATAAAATTCAATTATTATAATTAAATTATTTTGTATTAATTAAATTAAATTTAAATATATAATGAATATTATATTAATAATTATACATAATAAATTAAATATTAATAAAACATATTTAATCATTAATTTTATGACATTTTATTTATTCCCTGGAGCCTTGACTTATTTTCCCTGATATTTTCTCACTGCTTCATAGTCAAGTCACCCAAGTTTGAACCCCTGAATAATAAATAAATGAATAAATAATATTAAATAAGTATAAATAAAATTAAAATATTTAGATGAATATAAATAAATTAATTATAAATAATTAATCAAATTCAATAATAATCAAATTATTTTTTTTTATTTTATGAAATGTTAATTAATAATAATTAATATATAATAATTAATGAAAGTTAATAATAATTAATGTTCATTTTTTATTATTTCCTAGACCCCTGACTGTATTATTCTGTATCTGCATGTGCCCTGATATTTTCACACTGCTTCATATTTAAGTGACCCAAGTTTGAACCCCTGATAAATAAATAATCTAAAAAAAAAATTATAAATAAAATTAAATAATTATAAATAAAATTTAAATAATAATATAAATAAATCAAATAATTATAAATAATAAATCAAATTCAATAATAATAAAATTATTGAATATATTTTTTTATGAAATGTTAATTAATATGTTTTTTTTGTTGTTGTTGTTTAATTATTTCCCAGACCCCTGACTAGGCCTGATATTTTCAGCTGCTTTATATTCAAGTGACCCAAGTTTGAACCCCTGATAAATAAATAATAATAAATAAATGAATAAATAAAATTTAATAAGTATAAATACAATTAAAATAATCAGATAAATATAAATAAATTATAAATAATAAATCAAATTCAATAATAATTACATTTGTTTATTATTTTTTATTTTATAAAATGTTTATTTATTACATATATTTATTTTTTTATTTTTTTACTATATTTTTATATATACATATATAATTATTCTCTAGACTTCTGACTGTATTATTTTGTATCCACATGTGCCCTGATTTTTTACATTGTTTTATATCCAAGTTTGAACCACTGCTAAATAAATAATAATAAATAAATTAATAAATAAATTAAATTAAATAAGTATAAATAAAATGTAAAATAATAATATAAATAAATACAATAATTATAAATAAATAAATCAAATTCAATAATAATGAAATTATTTAATTATTCATTATATATATATATATATATATATATATATATATATATTTTTTTTTTTTTTTATTATTATTATTATTATTATTATTCCCTGGACCCCTTACTGTATTATTCTGCATCTGCATGTGCCCCTAATAAATAAATAATACTAAATATTACTAATATTTAATACTAAATATCCAGACGCGGATTGTCAGCAACTCATCAGCTCATTTGTCAACATGGAAAAAAAAGCATCACTGAACTTTTCAAATGATTCATTACAGCCATGTGCATTTGAGATTTGCAGTTTGTCTTAAGATGAATGATAAGCCATAAGAAATGAGATCAGAAAACAAAAATGAAAGAAGAAATAATGGAACTACTTAAAAAACACACACATGCAACAAAAACACGATGAGACCAGAATGCATTAAAGGACATTTTGAGCAACAGCCTAGTTCTTCTTTCCCAATTCTTAGAAACTACAACATGCTATTCGTAAAACCGGCCGGTATGTTCCTTGTTAAGAGATACAAGAAAACTCAAGGCCAGAACAGTGAAACCAAATGCTTGCCATGTAGATTTATTGGAGGGGACTGGATACTTGTTTTCAAGTCACTCAAAGCCTTTAAACCTCTAAATAAGCTCAGCCTACAAAGCATTTCCAAGTTTACAGTAACATGCCAATGGACAATTCCAAATTCTAGGAATGATTTCGCGGAATTCGGAGTAGACTGATCTCCAAAACATTTAGGGTATTGCATAATGATTATCTACTACCAGTGAGGTGAGTATATAGCCTACCATATAACCATTACCTCCCTCAGTTACTGTTATCCTGGGAAAATCACTGTGAGAATTGCGGCATTCCAACTATGCGTGTCAGAGGAGGAACAGGACTAAGGTGATCGCTCATTACTCTTGGCCTTTTATCTGCGACCGTTTCCACCCGCCGAGGCCTTGCGTGTGATGAATGATTCACTGACCGACAAACAAAGACAATCAGCGAGAAATATAAACAGCGAAGGGGGGAACGCAGCGCATTAAAACAAGCCAGATTCATCACTCATCCTTTGGGGACGTATTTGTAAAGTGGGTGGCCCAGAGGGGAAGTTGGGGGTTGATCGGCTCAGATTGACCCCCCACTGAACTGCGAGGGAAGGGAGGAAACAGAGGGGTGGAGAGAAGGAGGAAAATGAGAGGGAGTGAGGAAGGGAGTGTGAAAGAAAGAGACTGGATGGACCTTCTGACAAGAGTGTTTGGTTATGAAAACAAAAGTATTGTAACAGATGGCACCCTGGAAACCTCAGAACAGCGGATTGGAACGAGCCGGCGCGGCTTATCGGGAGTCGACGGATGACTTTGGACACACACACGCTCACACACACTTTAGGCGCTGCTGGGGGGATATATAAGATCTCACTAGATTGCTGCTTGGGATTCTGGATTCTCGTTCGAGTGCCAGCTTTTTGGGGTGAAGTTTGTTTTTACTCTGAGCTTGTGCTGAAATTTCTTCAAAGACCAACTGGGGAAGTTCTCAAGGTGGGACAAAAAAATAAACCAGCTTCCAGGACAAGGTGGATGCAAACCTGTGGAGATCAAGAACAAATTCTGGCATGATCTGATATGTTTGAACTTGCAAGGACTGCATGGACCACAAACAGTTTTTGACTTAGAAATTGATCAAGCTCTAATACGTCTGAACTTCTGCCTGGACTACAAACCATTTTCTTCCAGTTTGAATTTTTGCAAGGATTAACATCCATTTTTGGCTAGACATTTTGGCAAGATCTGATACATCTGAACTTTTCTTGTAAGGACTACAAACTATTTTTGACCAGAAAGTTTGTTTTAATACGTTTTAACAAGGACTACAAACCATTTTCTTCCAGTTTCAAATACGTTTAAATTTTTGCAAGAACTAACTTCCATTTTTGGCCAAAACTTTTGGCAAGATCTAATACATTTGAACTTTTCTTGCAAGGACTACAAACTAGTTTTGACCAGAAAATTTGTTTGGTTTTAATGTGTTTTAACTGCAAAGACTACAAACCATTTTCTTCCAGATATTTTGGCTTTTTCTAATATGCTTTTACTTCTGCAAGGACTGAAAAACATTTTTTTCCAAGAAATTTCAGCACCGTCTAAAACATTTGAACTTCTGCAAGGACTACAAACCATTTTTTACCCGAAATTTTGGCAAGTCCTTATAATAGGTTCTCCTGCAATGACTATAAACCATTTTTGATATTTCGCCAAAAATCTAATACATTTGAACATACATTACATACATTTTTAATAATATTTAATATAATATAATATAAGAATATAAACTGTTTTTCACCAAACAATTTGGCAAGTATTTATACAATTGAACTTCTGAAATGACTAGAAACCATTTTTGATATTTCACCATCTATAAGGTATACAAATCATTTTTGTAATATTTTGGCAAGTTCTAGTACACCTGAACTTCTTCAAGGACTACAAACCATTTTTTCTAAGAAATTTCAGCAAGATCTTATACATTTGAACTTTTCTTGCAAGGACTAACATCTATTTTTGACCAGAAATTCTGCCAAGATCTAATACATTTGAACTTCTCCAGCAATAACTACACATCTTTTTTGACATTTGCCAACATCTAACACTTTTGAATTTCTTCTGTAAAGACTACAACCCATTTTGGATATTTTGGCAAGTTCTAAAACATTTGAACTTCTTTGAGGACTACAAACCATTTTTGACCAGAAATTTCAGCAAGATCTTATACATCTGAACTTTGCCAGCAATAGCTACAAACCATTTTAATACATCTGAACAAAATTTTGGCAAGTTGTAATAAACCTGAACGTCTTCAGAGATCTAATACATTTGAACTTTTCTTGCAAGGACTAATATCCATTTTTGACCAGAAATTCTGGCAAGATCTAATACATTTGAGCTTCTCCAGCAATAACTATATACCATTTTTGCCAACATCTAACACTTTTGAATTTCTTCTGTAAAGACTACAAACCATTTGATATTTTGGCAAGTTCTAATACACCTGAACTTCTTTGTGGACTACAAACCATTTTTGACCAGAAATTTCAGCAAGATCTATTTGAACTTCTCCATCAATAACTACAAACCGTTTTTGACATTTCACCAAGATCTTATACATTTGAACTTTTCTTGCAAAGAATAACATCCATTTTTGAGCGGACATTCTGGCAAGTTCTAATACATTTGATCTTCTGCAAGGACTAACATACATTTTTGACCAGAAAATCATCACAATCTAATACATTTGAACTACAAACCATTTTTGACATTTCATCAAGATCTAATTCATTTCACCATCAGACCAGAAATGGAAACCGAAAAACCTTTGGGAATGATTTACGACAACGTGTCCATTCTAGACCTAAACAGTGCTGCAATAAACAACGTCTTCATTCAGGAGGACTTCACTGCGTTCAGCATCACCATGGCCGTCTTGTACCTGGCGGTGTGCATCGTAGGACTGGCCGGGAACTCGCTAGTCATCGTAACAATTCTCAAACTGGACAAAATGTCTTCGGCGACCACCGTCTACATTTTCAACTTGGCTTTGGCAGACGGACTCTTCATGGTAGGACTCCCATTCATTGCTATCCAAAACTTCCAAGACCAGTGGATCTTCGGAGACGCCGTCTGTAAGCTGGTTATGGTCCTGGACGGCATTAATCAATTCACAAGCGTGTTTTGCCTAACGGTGATGAGTGTTGATCGCTACATGGCTCTGGTAGATCCTCTACGCTTCGCTCGTTGGCGAACGCCACGGCGAGCGAAAATCATCGCTGCGTTAATGTGGTTCATCTCTCTGTTTCCAGTGATCCCAATGGCTATTCACTTTTCCGCCAACTATGGACTGTGCACCGTTGACCCTCATGTTGCATCTGACTCTTGGTGGTTGGCCTTTCTAAGCTACACATTCGTACTAGGCTTCGCCTTGCCGTTTACTATAATGATCGTGTTCTACTCAGCACTTCTAGTGACTCTGAGAAACGCCAGACAGCAAACGTCAATGGAAAGCCACAGATTTGAAAAACAAGTTACTAAGATGGTAGTAGCAGTTGTTTTGGTTTTTGGCATCTGCTGGGTGCCATTCTACGTCTTCAACTTTTGCTCTCTGCACCAAATAGACTTAGTGCTTGATTTCACACGTGGTTTTGAGTTTGTTGTTCTCCTGTCGTACTCATGGAGCTGCGCCAATCCAATACTATACGCGTGTCTGTCGGAAACCTTTCGGAGGCATTTCCACGCCCTCCTCTGCCCTCACAAGAGCTCACCAACACACTGCAACAGAGACACTGAAGGGTTCGTCCTGCATGACACCAACGTGCAAAGCATCCTAGCTTAGTACGTCTTTGTTTTAAATATTTACAAGGGTTTGTGTCATAACACATTCCCACGTTGTAAACAATCATTCCTTCCCACATGTTTCTAGTACACTTTAAAGTATGAGTCTTTGAGATTGTGTTTACGTCTGTGCAATAGAGAAAAAGATATGAGCGGACTGGGGGGTGATAAGTGGCGGGTGGAAGTCGATATGTTTTTCACCATAAAAGCAAAGCCGTTGGTTTCCACGCAAAGGAAGGGCCGTATTGCATGGATGATTATGCAATTTCTGCCCTCCTGTACCAGCGCTGTCTGACTGATTGTGGGCTATGGGATGATGTCATGGTTGTCATGGCATCCAGCTTGGACCAAATATTTGAGGATTTTTGTGCGACTGCCGAGTGACACATTAGAAAAGAATGCGGTTGAGAATTTGTTTGAAAACAGTTGATAAATTAGATGTTAATGGCCAACACTGGTTTCTATATATATTTGTATATACAGTAATTAAAAACACATGATATTTTAAAAATATGGCAATATATGTATAATCTACACAGGGTAATTATATTTTTATTATTTCATTTTTGTGTAAATATATATATTGCAACTTATCATTTCGCCACTATTTTATGCTTCTGCTTTGATGCTAATATTTCACTTTATTGCATGTATAGAATATTTGCATATAATCATCCAAAACATATTTTTGGGGGGAGTTCATATATGACCCTGGACCACAAAACCAGTCTCAAGTAGCACAGGTATATTTGTAGCAATAGCAAAAAATAAATTGCATGGGTCAAAATGATTGATTTTTCTTTTATGCCAAAAATATTAACCCTTGTGCGTTCAAAAAAAAAAAGTTACACATAGAATACAACAAAAATGTCCATGTCCAAAAACTGTCATAAAAATATGATTTATTAATATTTTTTCCACTTTCACTGATGTCGATTTTTTAACCAGCATCTGTTCTGTCCATAGATACCAAACATTCATTACGTTTCAGAATTGTAACCCTTTAAATGCTGGTTTGTTTGCATAATGCCACGTGTTTTTTTTATGAAAAAATAAAAAATAGTAGTAATTTCCATATACTAAATGCTGAGCAGAATTTTTTTTTCTTGGCTTATTAGATTCTTGGGTGTGTCAGTGAAAAACAACAACATTCATTTTGAGGCATTTACATTGGATTTTTTTTAAAAGTATATGGCAAATTTACAAAAAAATGGCACAATCTAGTAAAACATGGTAAAAATGTCAAATTTGAAGCCTTGCCGATAGAATGAATTGCATCATTTTATAGTCAAATGGCCCTGGGTTAAAAAATTGCAGTTTTAATGGGTTTCATTGTGGACATTTTTGTCCTTAAGGTCCTGAGTTTGAGTATTTTTGTAGGGAGGGTAAAATTAATTTTTTAAAGGAAATGATGGTGAAATATTAAAATGTCAATAAAAATAAACACCTGAGCCAAAATGTATGCAGTTGGCATTAAGACAGTCACACTTATAACAAAAAACAAAACTGAAATGGACAAAAATGTCCATAAGGTCGCACAAGGGTTAAGGATATTAAGTAAAGATCATGTTCCATGAAGATATTTCCTACCATAAATATATCAAAGGTTAAATTTTGATTAGTAATATGCATTGCTAAGAAATATATGTGGACAAATTTAAAGGCGATATTTAGATTTCTGATTTTGTTTGCCCGACTCAAGATTCTCAAATAGTCGTACCTAACAAACCATACATCAATGGAAAGCTTATTTATTCAGCTTTTCAGATGATTTATAAATCTCAGTTTGTTTTGCGATCCAGGGTTGCATACTTTCTACATATGTAATTTATCATTGTTCATAAACATTAAAATTCACAACTGATGATACAGTGTGTTTCTCTTTGTTCAAGTGTGCAGACTGAACTACTTAAACATTTATGAATCTCTGTGCACCTCCTTTCAAAGCTTTTTAGTGGAAGTTGTCAAAAGTGCAAGTTTCAGAGAAACAAATGTGCACCCAAACTGTATGACCACTTGCAGAGAAAAACAAATCTATCATGTACTTCAAGATTGACTCTGGTTGGTATTAATATCCTGACAGCTTTGAAGGCTTGCAACTGAGAAATGCATTGAGAAACAACACAACACTTCTTTGTCTCACATCTGGCCCGCATTTGAAATGTTATAAACGTGCTGTTTTTGCAGCAGTTTTATAGGCAGCTGAGGTGCAGTACAAGCCTATAACATACCTTTCCTTTTTCAGTATTCTTGACTGAAGGAGAACCTGGTACAAAAGATTTTCTCATCAAATTAACGGCAAATTTCTCATGAACACACACACATATACGGAGCACTTCTCTTAAAATGATCATTGTTGCATAAAGCTGACTAAACCTATAATGCACCAATTTGCTACATATCAGGAATATAATGAATACTTTTGAAGTCTCACTTATTCAGTAAGCCATATGCAGTTTATTAAAATGGCACAAGTAAAACATGAATTAAACAAAATGCCTCATTTTGCATTTGTCTTCAATTTAACCTTACAATGGCAATAAAAAATTACCTTTAAAGTTGATGTGACTCAAACCAAAGCTGTACTTTTCTTAATGACTCTCTGGAAATCAATGTTCCTAAAAAGTTATAAACAGATGATTTTAGCTTTTATACTGGGAACATAATGGAAATGTCAAATGCTCATGTGACAGCTTAGATTAGAACACTTAAAATGCTTCATTCCCATGTACAAATGTAAAAGAAGAGTATCCCAGGGCTCCATGGCGAAAACGTTTGTCAGAAATTTATACCTCTGACATAAAGCAGCTGCAATCTAAGCTCATCAAAATTACAAAAATACAAAATTAGAAAGTTAGCAATAGCTCTCACGCACATTATGTACCAAAACAATTTTAAATAACGTCTCTCAGGAGGTTATGGGATCACGTCCCTCATTAGTCTGACCAAAGGGCAGCATCAATATTGTGTCATAAGCATCTAAACAGAAAATTACTAATTCAGAATCAGCATCAAACAATTATATACAAACAAAATAGAACATTATGCATAAAAAGATCCAACACTATGGCAACTCTAATTTAAATGTATGCTGAACCAAATTCCAATGTGATTTACAGTAGTTCTGTGTTTTTGTGTTGGTCTTTAACCCTGCGGTTATATATCCAGTTGACAGTTTAACACACTCCAGTTAACACTACATTTGACCATTTTTAACAACAAAACTGACCGCTAGTTCAGCTCACACTTCTTTGTCACTGATGACCCGGGCTGTCTAAAAGATTTTATATATTGTCTCCCAACCTTTGGCTTTGCGCCTTAGAAAACATCTTCTTAAACTCCTAACTTGGCAATTTGACTGTAATCATCTATCATTATAGCCTAGTTATCACTGTGCCTATACATGGACAAAAGCTTTTAATTGGATCCTTTGGGCGCCACATGTCCGGTAATGTATAGGTTTGTGACATATCAGGAACATAATGAATAGTTTATGTCTCCTGAGGCCCTTACTTAAGACCGTAAGAGAGCCATATTCAGTTATTAACAATAATTTAACAAACTGCATCATTTTGCATTCATCTTCTATTTAATCTTATTTCTTTACTCTGATTGACAATTAAAAATACAGTCATGGACAAAATTGTTGGCACCCTTGGTAAATATGGGCAAAGAAGGCTGTAAAAATAAATCTGCGTTGTTTCTCCTGTTGATCTTTAGTCAAAAAATCTGCAAAATTCAAACATTTTATTAAAAATAAAAAAATGTAAGTGGGGAGAATATAATATTATGAAATAAATGGTTTTCTCTAATACACCCTGGCCATAATTATTGGCACCCTTGTATTCAAAACTTTCTGCAACTTCCATTTGCATGAAAAACAGCTCTGATTTTTCCCCTTTCATGCCTGATGAGGTTTGAGAATATATGGCAAGTGATTTTAGACTATTCCTCCATACAGAATTTCTCCAGATCCTTTAAATGTTGGTGCTCACTCTTCTTCAGTTTATCCCACTCATTTCCCATAGGATTCAGGTCAAGGAATTGGGCAATTATGGCAGAATCTTGATTTTGTGTTCAGTGACCAGTTTTTGTGTTGATTTTGATGTTTGTTTTGAATCAATGTGGTGATGGAAGATCTAACCATGACCCATTATAATATTTCTAACTGAGCAAGTCAGTTTTACCTTTTTTTATCTGTTGGTATTTGATATAAAACATGATGGCATGTATCTGAACAAGGTGTCTAGGACCTTTGGTGTAAAATTAGGTCCACAAAAAAAAGAACATCTGGTGATATATTTAAATGTGGACATGGGGCACTTTTTTTCCCTGTGTGCACCAAACCTTTAATGTGTTCTAGCTCCAAAAAAGAAATTCTCATTTCATATGGCAATAAAAGCCAGTCCTAACTGAAGTTCCAGTATGTTAAATTAATATGGTGGAGTTTGATTTTGCATGAGAGCAGATGATTTGTTTCTTGAACAGTGTCTGAAATGACTTGTTATGATGGAGGTGCAGTTTTCCTTTATTTTTAATATTTTTTTCTGACACTAAAATTCAACTGATTTCTGCAATTTTCCATCTGTGATCTTTGAAGAGTATTTGGCCACTTAAATTGTTCTCTTTGCTGCACATTAAGACAATATTGACACACATCATGTTTCAAGCAGATTTTTAACATCTCCAGTCCATTAAAACTTCTTAATTATTTCCCTGATGTTGGAAATGAGAATATTTAATGTTTTAAGTATTTTCTTAAAGCCACTTTGCATTGTGTAAAGATCAACAATCTTTTGCTGTACATCAGAAGTATATTCTTTGGTTTTACCCATTGTGATGAATGATTAGGTTGGTTTGGGCTTTGTGTTACTAATATTTATTCATCTGTGCACCAAGACGTCATGCCTGGACAACATGTTTCCAGTCTCCTTGGTGTGCTAAGAAATTGGACATTTCAATGGAAATATATTTAGGAGATAATTTACTCATAAGAATTTCTAAGGGTGCCAACAATTGTGGCCAGGGTGTATTTGAGAAAATTTTTTTTTAACATTGCTTAACTTTAATGAAATGTTTGAATTTTGCAGAATTTTTGACTAAAAGAGCTAAAGGAGAAACAATGCAGATTTATTTTTACAGCCTTCTTTGCCCATATTTACCAAGGGTGCCAACAATTTTGTCCATCCCTGGTGAAAAAAACAGCTAAAACCAGCCTAGGCTGGTTGGCTGGTTTTAGCTGGTCATAGCTGGGAGGCAGGCTGGTTTTAGAGGGGTTTTGGCCATTTTTCCAGCCTGGCCAGGCTGGTCAGGCTGGGAAACCACCAGCTAAAACCAGCCATTTCCAGCTTAAACCAGCTAAGACCAGCCAACCAGCCTAGGCTGGTTTTAGCTGGTTTTTTCAGCAGGGATGACTGTACCTTTTGTAAATGTGACTCAAATCAAACAGTACGCTAATTTTCTTAATGACTCTCTGGCAATCAAACTAACAAAAATGTATAGAACAGATGTATTTAGCTTTCAAACTAACAGACATTTTGGAACATAATGAAATGTTGTGAAATGAATGCTCACTCGTTTTTATTGACGATGTTGATCCAGTGGCGTTGCAAATGATGCGATGTTCCGATTATAGGCTAGTTTCTAAAAGCCTGTTATATTTCTCAAGATTAAACGGGTTTATTCTCTTCACACATAGACTAATGGCTTATTATGTTTACTTTACAAGTGATTAAAGCCTAGGTAATTGCCGCTGCACTGTCTTTAAAATGTTTTTCTATGTAAACAAGCGCAAGACGGAAGTGACTATTTTATCCACCTTATTCTTCAACGCGAAAGTAAGCCTATATAGGCGAGACTTCCGGTTTATTAGCCGCTTTAGGGCTATAAATAACAGTAAAAGAATAACAACGTGCAATAAACGGTCCGCTCTTATGGGAAAAATAAGGTTGATAAAATGAATATTTTTTAGTAATAATACTATCCCTGCTGAAAAAACAGCATATGCTGGTTAGGTATGTTTGGTGCTGGGATGCTGGTTTTAGCTGGTTTATGCTGGTCATGTTGCTGGTTTATGCTGGTCCTTAACCAGCAACATGACCAGCAAAAACCAGCAAGGGACCAGCATAAACCAGCTAAAACCAGCATAAACCAGCTAAAACCAGCATCCCAGCACCAAAACATACCTAACCAGCATATGCTGTTTTTTCAGCAGGGATTTTGTCACTTTTCCTGGAAGTTGTGATCATTTCCACCAGGTAATATTTCTTTCTCATCTCAAATGATGTGTTTGATAACATTCACACTGCAAAAAATGCTTTTCTTAGATTTTTTTGTCGTTTCCAGCCAAAAAATTAGAAAAATCTTCAATCAAGCAAAGAATTATTTTCTTTTTCAGAAAAAAAACAAGTCAAAATTAAGTGTGTTTTTGCTTAAAACAAGCAAAATAATCTGCCAATGGGGTAAGAAAAATAATATTGTTTTCTGTTTGAAATACGATTTTTTTTTTTTTACTTAGCCCATTGGCAGATTATTTTGCTTGTTCTAAGCAAAAACTTTTTTTTCTGAAAACAAGAAAATAATTTTAATTTGTCTAAAAAATCCTTCTTGATTTAGAAATTTCAAGAACAAGACAGAAAATCTAAGAAAAGCATTTTTTTTTTTTTGCAGTGCACCACCAAGAAATGGGATTTTAAACATTTTTTGGAATAAAATGGAAAAAAAAATCTAGCATTGTTTTTTTTTATACAAACTACTAATAATATTTTCACACTATTTAAATAATTCAACAAAATTACTGAACATGATGCACAATTAAAATATTATGCACAAAACTATAGATTTTCACAGTTTTGAAGGAAAGTGTGGGAACTATATGCCTATGCATAATGGTTATATTGATTTTTAGATTTACACTTTCAGATTAATACATCTTTGGGATTATTTTCAAACAACCAAATGTACACATAAATGGAATTTGAAACATATAAATATGAATGACCCAGGCATGGTAAAAAGCTTCCAGTTTTCATGAAACTTTCACTTAACAAAAAGAAAAAAGCTGACATCTGTTTTATTAAAAATCAGCAACTGGGACATGAAAGTGCCTAAAGTTAAAGAAACACAGAAAAGCTTTGCTTTCTCATTATTAATGTATAATCCTTTCTCTTTCAACCACACCCCCTATCAGATTTTCCCACTGCTGTACTTTGTCAGCTTGCGAACAATGGATTTCCTTTCACTGTTGCCCTTTTATTGAAACCTGGATTTAATTTAAAACAGTATTTCACAGAACAATCTAAACATCCATTTAGAGCTTCAAAACAAGTCAATACCCAAAGTTTGAAAATGAATGGCTCACTATTTCAACCACGTATCAAACATGATAGAAGCTTTTTGTTTCAATACATATTTCAATTGAATCATTCATCTATTTGACTTATTTTACCCTTTTTCTTTTCAAGTTGCGTCTGTTTATTGTCATTGCCGCAGTTTACCTTTCATCAAGGCTTTTCATGACTTATCTGTCATTGACCTTTAACCCCATATATCCTCAGTTCCTGCTCTTGTTGACTAAGTGCTGTCAGAGGTGAAGGCCCACTGGTGTGTTTACCACTTGTGTTAGGACTGAGGATTTCAGTTCTGTTAAAGCAGAAGATACTATAACTAATCTCAGTATTCATGCAGCCTGAATTTGCAATGAGGAATGATGAGTCCAGGTTGCAGAGGGTCCTGTCCTATATAGCCCAGGAATTACCATTTCATGGAAGCCTGTTTCTGCCACTAAATAATACAAAATATATATTAAAAATAAAGAGACAAAAGATAATTGCGACTTTTTTCATCTGGAATTCTGACTTTTTTCATGCAATTCTGAGTCTTACATCTCACACAATAGACTTTTTTTTCCTCAGAATTGTGATAAAAACTTTCAATTGCAAGTTATTAAGTCCAATCCTACAAAAAAGACTTTTGTTCTAAAATTGTGAGTTTATATCTCAAAAGTCTGACTTTTTTCTCTTGATTCTGACTCATCAGTTTCTCAGAATTGTGAAATATAAACTCAATTGTGAGTTATAAAGTCCAAGTCTGAGGAAAAAAGACTTTTGTCATACAATTCTGAGTTTATATCACAAAATTCAGATTTTTTTTCTCAGAATTGTGAAATATAAACTTTCAATTGTGAGTTATAAAGTCCAATTCTGAGGAAGAAAAACTTTTGTCATACAAACTGTGAGTTTATATCTCAAAAGTCTGACTTTTTCTCAGAATTGTGAATATAAACTCTAAATTGTAAGTTGTGTAAAGTCCATTTCTGAGGAAAAACGACTTTTGTCCTAAAATTGTGAGTTTATATCTCAAAATTATGACATTATTCTCTTGATTCTGACTCATCAATTTCTCAGAATTGTGAAATATAAACTTTCAATTGTGAGTTATAAAGTCCAATTCTGAGGAAGAAAAACTTTTGTCATACAAACTGTGAGTTTATATCTCAAAAGTCTGACTTTTTTTCTCTCAGTTCTGACTTCTTTTCTCATATCTGTAAAATATAAACTCTAAACTGCAAGTTATAAAGTCCAATTCCGAGGGAAAAAAGACTTTTGTCCTAAAATTGTGAGTTTATATCTCAAAATTCTGACTTTTTCCTCTCGATTCTGACTTCTTTTCTCAGAACTGTGAAATATAAACTTTCAATTTTGAGTTATAAAATCCAATTCTGAGAAAAAAATAATTTTGTCATACAATTGTGAGTTTATATCTCAAAATTCTGGCTTTTTTCTCTCGATTCTGACTTCTTTTCTTAGAATTGTATAATATAAACTCTCAATTGTGAGTTATAAAGTCCAATTCCGAAAAAAAAAAAAAAAAAAAAACTTTTGTCCTACAATTGTAAGTTTATATCTCAAAATTCTGACTTTTTCTCAGAATTGTGAATATAAACTCTAAATTGTAAGTTGTGTAAAGTCCATTTCTGAGGAAAAACGACTTTTGTCCTAAAATTGTGAGTTTATATCTCAAAATTCTGACATTATTCTCTTGATTCTGACTCATCAATTTCTCAGAATTGTGAAATATAAACTTTCACTTGTGAGTTATAAAGTCCAATTCTGAGGAAGAAAAACTTTTGTCATACAAACTGTGAGTTTATATCTCAAAAGTCTGACTTTTTTTCTCTCAGTTCTGACTTCTTTTCTCATATCTGTAAAATATAAACTCTAAACTGCAAGTTATAAAGTCCAATTCCGAGGGAAAAAAGACTTTTGTCCTAAAATTGTGAGTTTATATCTCAAAATTCTGACTTTTTCCTCTCGATTCTGACTTCTTTTCTCAGAACTGTGAAATATAAACTTTCAATTTTGAGTTATAAAATCCAATTCTGAGAAAAAAAGACTTTTGTCATACAATTGTGAGTTTATATCTCAAAATTCTGGCTTTTTTCTCTTGATTCTGACTTCTTTTCTTAGAATTGTATAATATAAACTCTCAATTGTGAGTTATAAAGTCCAATTCCGAAAAAAAAAAAAACTTTTGTCCCCAATTGTAAGTTTATATCTCAAAATTCAGACTTTTTCTCAGAATTGTGAATATAAACTCTAAATTGTAAGTTGTAAAGTCCATTTCTGAGGAAAAACGACTTTTGTCCTAAAATTTGAAGTTTATATCTCAAAATTCTGACATTATTCTCTTGATTCTGACTTCTTTTTTCATAATTGCGAAATATAAACAAATTGCGAGTTATAAGGAAAAAAGACTTTCGTCCTACAATTGTGAGTTTATATCCAAAAATAAAAAAAGAGGTCAGAATTGAGAGAAAAAACTCTGAATTTTGAGATGCAAACTCACAATTGCAAGAAAAATGTCAGAATTGCAAGAAAAAGAGTTTATTTTCACAGGTGCGTTTATATCCTGCAACTCAGAGACATTAACTTTTTTTACAATTGCAGATAAAAAGAAATAATTTTAAGACAAAAAGTCGCAATTACCTTTTTAATTATTTTTATTTAGTGACAAACAAGCTTTCACAGGAATAGTAACATATTTACCTTATTTTTAAGGTATGGGCACGTGACCAATTTGTGATTGGAATGTGCGAAGCTTCCGGTGTCATTCTCTTACTGTTATTTTAGCTGTACAAAAACAGTTCGTTATGCTGCTTGATATTGCAAACTGCCGTTTATTATCATATAATTTCAACGCATTATAGGAATCATAAACATACTTGTTTAGCCAATTAAATGTAGCGTTTACTGGACGTTGTTATTCCATTATTTACCAATAGCAGCTAAAAATAGGAAGTCTGGCACATTCAAAGAAATTAGCTTTATTTCTCGTTTCAGGTACCAAATTGTAGAGGTTATAAGTTGTCATTTTTACAGCTTGACTTTTATCCCAAAGAATGAAGGGAAGATATGATTTCTCATGATATGACTCATTTAAAGTCCCTGAAATTATTCCCACGTGCACTTATTTCAATCCAATCTAATTTTAAACATTACAGGGGATTCATATAAACAATTATTTTGACCTTTGCCATATTTCCGTATCCTTATCAAGACCACACAGCAAAAACAACTGAATATAGCCTTTCACGTCGTTTAGATTAATGTATCTCGCCCGAAGCGCGGGATATATATGAAGGAGGGCTGGAAGCGCGCGCTCGGCGGATCAGTAGCTCCATCTGCACGCAGAGCGGGAAGCTGCACTCGCTCTCGGTGTCGCGCTTCTCCAGGATCTTAACTGACATCCTTCAGCTCTGACTGAAAATACCAAAGGACTTCGACCACTGCGTCCGAAAATTCGTTTTCATGACTTGAATTTTATTCTTCGTGAAGTTTAAGCGCGTCTCCCGCTTCTTAACAAATGTTTTAGTTTATTTTATGCAGAAATAACGATCATTTGTTATCTGAGGAGAACTGCCGGTGTCCTGACGCACGAGCGGGCGCGCGCGGGCTTATCAGGAGGTGTCAAGTCCGAGTGTCGTTTATTCGTACTTGGATTTCGCACTTGTTCGTACAGTTTTGAGGTAATATTATTTTGGTCAGTGGAAGCATGTGAAGCTGTGATATTCCAGGAATGGATTTCCAAAGGTGTCCCAAAACTACAGGTAAATAATTAAAACGAAATTCATCAGTGTAGGGTTTAAATTTGTGTATTTTTATAAAACGAATTCGCATGGCATAGTTGTCAGCATAGTATGTATTCAACATGTTTATTTGAAAATAAAAAACAAATACTGTAATTAGGCTATACAAATTGTTATTAGCCGTTTTAGGTAAAATTGTTGAATCAGAATGTCTGTTTTCTATAGTAATTCATTATTTTGCATAATTTATTTAGACATATCATGTATTGGCTGGAAAATGTAGGATATGAATAAAGAGAGAAAAACAGAGTGGGATGTTTAATTACCCATTTAATTGCTTCATTAAATACATTCAAGCGGACTTATCCATTACTGAGAGTGTTTTTAAGTGTTGGAAACTCTAGGGTTTGATTTAATCACAGCTGGGTTTCTGCTGTTCATTCTCAGTTTAAGATGCTGTGATATTGTGTGGGATGAGGACAGACACGATTTGGATGAATCCTTGTAATCTAAACCACAGAACAACACTGCAGTGCTTCACTTTTGTATTAATTCATTCATCTGAGCCTTGGATGAAATGTATAGCAAAACCGAATCTGCATCGTTTCTTAGAAGATCTCTGCTAGATCAAATAGTTTGTTTGCTCTATGAAGATCAATTAAGCCAATATTTGCCAGGGCAAAAGTCAATGAGCTGTAGAAACCAGACAGACAAGGTAAAGTCCTTGTTTATTCAAAGTTGCAGCTCAAACCTGTAAGCAGATTTGACTACCCAGCAGCTCGTGACCTTAAATGTCTTTGGATCCATAATCAGTTTTGATAAAAGGGCTGTTTACATTTAGTCACTTCATGCATTCCATTTTCACCTGGCCACATAAATGTGTCAAATTTGTATTTTGTCTATTGCTTTTATTTGTATGTGCCTCAGCACAATAGATATGAATCAAGTCTACTGTTCTCGCAATATGCAAATATCAGAATTCACATTTACTGTTGAATGCTTTGCATGTTTTCAATCCATATGTGACGCTGGACCACAAAACCTGTCTTTAATTGCACAATAGCCAGCAATACATTGTATGGCTCAAAATTATCGATTTTTTCTTTCATGGCAAAAATCATTAGGATATTAAGCAAAGATCTTGTTCCATGAAGATATTTTGTAAATTTTCTTCTGATATGCATTGCTAAGAACTTAATTTGGCAAATTTAAAGGCGATTTTCTCAATATTCAGATTTTTTTTTTTGCACCCTCAAATTACAGATTTTCAAATAGTTGCATCTCAGCCAAATATTGTCCTATCCTAACATCAATTTATCAATAGAAAGCTTATTTATTCAGCTGTCAATTTTAACAAATTGACAAATTATGACTGGTTTTGTGGTCCAGGGTCACATTCGTGATTGCTCTACCCATGATTGCTCACTATCATGTGGGTTGTGGGTTTCCCAAACTTTAGTATGCTGACGTAAACCCATTTGGGGCAAGTAAACAAATATTTACACTTGACCGCGAACTGACCAAGTGAATTTAGGGATTTATGGACAAAACCAGTCTTAAGTAGCATGGGTATATTAAGTAAAGATCATGTTCCATGAATATATTTTGTAAATTTCCTACTGTAAATATATAAAAGCTTAATTTAAAGGTGATTTCCCCTTAGATTCCAGATTTTCAAATTGTTGTATCTTGGCCAAATATTGTCCAATCCTAACAAACCATACATTTATGGAAAGCTTTTTTAGCTTTCAATTTAATTGAAATTTCAATTATTGGTTGAGATTCGTGATTGCTCTATCCATGATTGCTCACTCGCATGTGGGTTGAGGGACTCCCAAACTTTAGTATGCTGACGTAAACCAATTTGGGGCGAGTAAACAACTGTTTACACTTGGCCCCATCTTGTATTTGTCTCAAACGCATGAACAGACCAAGTAAAAACACTAAAATAGATTCTTAGAGTGTACATTACTTGTGATATTTTGGGAATGATATATGTGACCCTGGACCACAAAACCAGTAGCACAGGTATATTTGTAGCAATAGCCAACAATACTTTGAATGGGTCAATATGATAAATTTTTCTTTTATGCCAAAAATCATTAAGATATTAAGTACTTTATGTTCCATGAAGACATTTTGTTAATTTCCTACCATAGATATATTAAAACCTAGTTTTAAATTAGTAATATGCATTGCTAAGAACTTCATTTGGACAAATTTAAAGTCGATTTTCTTAAAAATTCAGATTCCAGATTTTCAAATAGTTGTATTTCAAACAAACTATACATCAATACATCAATAGAAAGCTTATTTATTCAGCTTTCAATTTCAACAAATTGATCCTTATGACTGGTTTTGTGGTCCAGGGTCACATTTGTGATTGTTCTATCCACGATTGCTCACTCGCATGTGGGTTGAGAGACTCCCAAACTTTAGTATGCTGACGTAAACCAATTTGGGGCAAGTAAACAACTGTTTACACTTGGCCCCATCTTGTATTTGTCTCACATGCATGAACTGACCAAGTGAAAACCCTCATATAGATTCTAAAAATGTACATTACTTGTGAATTTAGGGACCACAAAACCAGTCTTAAGTAGCATTGTTTGGGTCAAAATGACACATTTTTCTTTTATGCCAAAAATCATTAGAATATTAATTAGTAGAGATCGTGCCCTACCATAAATATATCAAAACTTAATTTTTGATTAGTAATATGCATTGCTAAGTACTTCAGACAAATTTAAAGGCGATTTTCTTAATATTTAATCTTAATATTTGCACCCTAAGATTTCAGATTTTCAAACAGTTGTATCTCAGCCAAATTTTGTCCTATCCTAACAAACCATACATCAATTGAAGCTTATTTATTCAACTTACATGTGATGTATACATCTCAATTAAAGAAAATTGACCCTTATGATTGGTTTTGTGTTCCAGAGTCACATATTACGTTTAACGTAGCAATTTCTAACATTTTGTGGTTTGAATTGTCATTAGTTCATTCTAATGTAGAAATCAGGGCTACAGTCCAGCATTAATACACCCAAAAGTCAATTATTATGCATAAACATTGACACTCACAAGACCAAAAAAAAAAGCATATGTAGATGTGACATGTTTGAAATGACAACCTTAACTCATATTTCCTTGTTTTTACACATGCACACAGGTTTCGCATTAAACGGCAGACTCTATCTTCATAAGCTTTGTGCTGGTGCATAAACATTGCCAAAATGGAAACAAAATGGACGTTCATGCCCAATTCCAACATGTCCCTCCCTGACCGCCTGCTCAACGATAGTTTTTTCCCCGGAAACGAGTCTGACTTTGGTCTGGAGATCTACCCTCACAATAGCTCCCACCATGGCTTTGACCAAACCAGCTCAGCAGTGATAACATTCGTGTACTTTGTCGTCTGCGCCGTGGGGCTTTGCGGGAACGCCCTAGTCATATACGTCATCCTGCGCTACGCCAAAATGAAGACCGTCACGAATATTTACATTTTGAACCTGGCCGTGGCGGACGTTCTGTGCATGCTGAGCCTGCCGTTCATTGCAATTCAGCTGTCGTTGCTCCACTGGCCGTTTGGATCGGCGATATGCCGCATCGTACTGACCGTGGACTCCATGAACCAGTTCACCAGCATCTTTTTTCTAACGGTCATGAGCTTTGATCGATACTTGGCTGTGGTGCATCCGATCAAATCCACCAAATGGCGAAAGCCACGCATGGCTAAAACCTTCAGTTTGGGGATGTGGGGCGTGTCGCTGTTGGTTAACCTACCGATTATGATTTACAGCGGTGTGAACACCAAAAGGAACGAGGCGAGGACCTGTACCATGTTGTGGCCGGAGCCCCAGAACACCTACTACACCGCTTTTATCTTCTACACCTTTTTCTTAGGCTTTTTCTTACCGCTGATCGTCATCTCCATGTGCTACCTGCTGATCGTCATAAAGGTGAAATCCTCTGGCATGCGGGTGGGCTCCACCAAACGCAAGCGCTCTGAGCGCAAAGTCACCCGTATGGTGTCTATCGTAGTGGTGGTGTTCGTCTTATGCTGGTTACCTTTCTACGTATTCAACGTGACCTCCGTGACCGGAACCGTTCCCACAACGCCTGTGCTGAAAAGCACGTTTGACTTCGTGGTGGTGCTGGGTTACGCCAACAGCTGCGCCAACCCCATCCTCTACGCCTTCTTGTCGGACAACTTCAAGAAGAGCTTCCAAAACGTCCTTTGTCTGAAAAGAGTCGGCGGCTTGGATGAGATCGATCGCAGCGACAGTCGACAGGACAGGACTCGAATGGTCAACGACGTCATGACGGAAACGCATAACGCCGCGCTGCTCAACGGAGACCTTCAGACCAGCATCTGAGGAGGAAATCTGAGATTAGTTACATAATAAACATCTAAACGCAACCATCTTAAAATGTCCATTTGGGTGAGCTCCATCTGACCTGATGTATTTAAGCGATGAGCAAACGAATGTCATTTACTGTAAATAACTCTAGTTGTGTTTCTTGTGTTGTGTTTATTATGAGTGTACGTTCACTTCAGTGCCAAAATTGTCTTTCTAGTTCAGAGACAAAGCTAATTCATCGTTGAAGATCGTTGCCCTCATTAGATAAACATTATTTCATCCTCTTGATGAAAACAAAAGGCCCCGCTTGTTAGAGGCTTCTTGTTATTCAAGGATAGTGATGCTTGATGAGGACACTTCACTCAGTAGAAAAAAAGGCATATTTATTTGTTGTTTATTAAGCGAGTTATACTTAGAATATCTTGTTTACATATACAAATCATCCCTTGTAATATTTCGCCTCTGGTTCCCAGTAGAGTTTATTTTGGTAGAGGAAATGTACATAAAGTTCAGAGGAGAGGGGGAGGAAAAGATGGGCTCTGTTACAAAACTTAGTATGCTTTGTACCTAATCAGCATTTTCAGGCATCATATTGTGCTTCAAAAAGTGTAGGCAGTGCTGTTTAAGAGTCCTTCACTAGTAAAAAAGTAATAGATTTAAAATGCATTTATTGTATTATACTAAGTACAGTGCAAGTCTGATGTATCGCTTAAGACTTACTGATATAAAAATTGTACATAAATGCACATTTCGTAATATTTAGCCTAAAGTATGTTTTAATGTCACTATTGATAAAATTGTATGATCTTTAAATAATATCAGTCTTTAAATGCAAAATATTTAAAGTGTACCCGAAGTACAATCAAATATACTTAAGTATATTTTAAGTTGCACAATTAAAGTGCATTAAGCTCTAAATGAGTTGTTCCAATTTAGCAGACTTTAAATGTACCAGTTTAGTATACTTAAAATACAATTGCAGCGTATTTTTATTAGGTACATATACTTAGCATGGAAAAAAAAACATATTTTAAAAACAACTGAATATATTTATTTTTCACTAGGATGCTTCTTGGGCAAATTTCTAAATCAGTATTTATACAGTATCCTTCATGAAGCAGGCAATCCTAAAATGCACAGTGAAAAAATGCAGTGAAATTGAATTAAAATTGACTATTTTACATTTTTTTGGTGCATTATGTGCTTTTATGTTCATTAGAGGATTGCTGTTACCTTCCCTAGGGAAAAATAAATATACTATTTCATGGCACATGCTACAAGTATACTACAAATATACTTATATATTATATACTTAATAAAAATACCCTGCAAGTGTACTGATTGTGTACTGATACATGATTGTGCTATTGCAAGTTTAATTAGGTACATTTTAAATATTTTGCATTTTATTTAAAGATCATACAGTTTTCATCAATAGTGACATTAAAACCTATTTTAGGCTTAATATCAAAAAATGTGCATTGTGCACAAGTAGTACTAGTAAGATTGAATTAAAATAGACTATTTTAGACATTTTTGGTGTGTGATGTGTTTTATGCTTATGAGAGGAATGCTGTTACCTTCCCTAATGAACAAAATATACTAAAATGTATTTAAAATACATTTATTTAATGCTAAAACTACACTACAAATACATTTATATATTATGTACTAAATAAAAATACCATGCAAAGGTACTTTTAGTATACTAAACTGATATTTTTTAAAGCCTGTTAAATATGAACAACTAATTTTGTACTTAATGCACTTTAACTGTGCAAAAGTCCAACTAAAGATATCCTTAAGTATATTTGATTGTGCTTTTTTTAAGTACACTTTAGGTGCATTTGAGATATTTTGTAGTACTAGTGAAATTGAATTAAAATGGACTACTTTAGACATTTTTGGTGAGTTATGTTTTTTTATGCTCGTTAGATTGCTGTTACCTTCATAGTAAAAAATAAATACTAAAAGGTATTTAAAATACATGTATTTCATGCTAAGTATACTACATTATGCACTTGCAATTGCAAAAATGCCCTGCAATAGTACTTTTAGTATACTAAACTGATATTTTTAAAGTCTGCTAAATTGTAACAACTAATTTTGTACTTAATGTACTTTAATTGTGCAAAAGTCCATCTAAAGATACTTAATTATATTTGATTGTGCTATTGCAAGTTTAATTAGGTACATTTTAAATATTTTGCATTTTATTTAAAGATCATACAGTTTTCATCAATAGTGACATTTAAACCTATTTTAGGCTTAATATCAAGAAATGTGCATTGTGCACAAGTAGTACTAGTGAAATTGAATTAAAATGGACTATTTTAGACATTTTTGGTGTGTTATGTGTTTTTAGAGGATTGTTGTTACCTTCCCTAGTAAAAAATAAATATACTAAAATATACTTCAAAAAATTATATTTTTAAAGTCTGCTAAATTGGAAAAACAAATTTGGTGCTTAATGCACTTTAACTGCACGAAAGTAGTCCAACTAAAGATATACTTAAGTATATTTGATTGTGCTAAAGAGGAACTATTGCAAGTATACTTTAGGTACACTTTAAATATTTTGCATTTAAAGACAGATATTATTTAAAGATCATACAATCTTCATCAACAGTGACATTAAAACAACTCATTTTGTACTTAATGCACTTTAATTGTGCAAAAGTCCATCTAAAGATATACTTAAGTATATTTGATTGTGCTATTGCAAGTATACTTAGGTACATTTAATATATTTTGCATTTCATTTAAAGACCATACAATTTTCATCAATAATGACATTAACACATATTTTAGGCTTAATATTAAGAAATATGGATTGTGCACAAGTACTATTCCAATTTTCATATCAGTAAGTCTCAATTGATTTGTCAGTAAACGTGTTAGGACTTGAACTATACTTATAAAATGAATGCATTTTAAATCGATTACTTTACTAGTAAATCAGGAGGCCTTAAATGCACACTAGGTTTTGAAACAGAGCTTTACTGTAGGTTAAGCTTCATTGTTATCTGACCTAGAGAAAGTTTCTTTTTATGATGTTCTAATTGTGCAAATGAAGTATGAAGTTACAATATGGCCATTGGCTGTGCTAAATGAACATTCATCAGCTGGCAAATGAGATGCAAAGAAATCTTGGCTCCTGCTGTTCCACAAACAGCCTCGCTCACTCACCTCAGTCATAGCAATGAGGGTCAAGGGGGCAGAGAGACGGACGATGCTGACACAGAATGCAAGAGGGCATGCGGTTCTGAGAAAAGTATTCCAACAAGTGCATAATTGCGCAGTTCTTCATGTCAAAAATATACCTCATTATAAAACATAAGATGTATCTCCATCATGGTGATGAATGCATCCCGTCACAATAATGCAGAAACATCGCTGCACTGCAGTGACGATGAATCGCATCATAGCAGCTGCTTTGCATTGCTTGGAGGACTTTAAAAACAATTATTTATTCTAGCGAGGATTGCAAGTGCCTTAAATAATCACTCGAAAAGACAGAATGAGACGCATTCATTCATAGAGCTTTAACAATAAACCCTCCACCTGAATGTACAATAACTGTTATATATGCTTGTAAATACGACGCTAATTTACAACAGCTGCCGTAAATATCGTGTAAATATCGAGCTGGCATCAACAGAACGTTTTCAGCTCTAGAACATTTGAACATTTGCGAAGGGCTAAAACTGAACTTGTTTACTTTAGTCTGTCCGATCTTTTACGCTACAAGTGAATGAGTTCATGTTTAGAAGTGTACACAGCTTTTTCTAGGGTCGAAACAAACATATTTTGAAACCTGGGGAATTATTGATGACAGCAAAGTGGTTATCGCAGTATTCGTCAAGTACTTTGAGTTCAGTTCAATGTGCCTTTGACAGAATAGGGTGTGTTTGTGTGTTAGTGTGTCGTGCTTTTAGAGTCCCCAATAACACACTTCAAATATGTCTGATATTCTTTATCATAGTGTATGCCTATGTGATTAAAAGAATTGGTCTGCCAAAAATGAAAATTTCCTAAAAATTGGCTCACCCTCAGGTCTTCAAAGATGTTGTTTCTTCATCAGATTCTGAGAAATGCAGCATTTTATCACTTGCTCACCTCTGGAGTGAATGGGTGCCGTCAGAATGAGAGTCCAAACAGCTGATAAAAACATCACAATAATCCACAAGTAATCCACACTACTCCAGTCCATCAATTAACATCTTGAGAACCCAAAAATGTGTGTTTTTAAGAAACAAATCCATCATTAAGACAGTTTTATTGTCTAAAATCATCCATAACCCATAATTCCTCAAACGCTTGTCAGGTCATTTGTGGAGAAAGCGTGACTGTGTTCTAATTTAATTTTAATTCTGTATTTAGAGAACATCACACTTTATAACATATAACAGTAACACAGTACAATAAGGTCATATTTATTAGGATGAGTTTATTTCTCCATCAGATTTAGAGAAATGTAGCACTGCGTCATTTGCTCACCAATGGATACTCTGGAGTGAATGGGTGCCGTCAGAATGAGAGTCCAAACAGTTGATAAAAACATCACAATAATCTACAAGTAACTCCAGTCCATCAGTTAACATCTTGAGAACCCAAAAGCGCGTGTTTGTAAAAAAAAAAAAAAAAAAAAAAAAAAAAAAAATCTATCATTAAGACACTTTTATTGTCTAAAATACAAGTCTGTAATTCATAATTACTCAAACATTTGTCAGGTCATTTGTGGAGCAAGTGTGACTGTGTTCTAATTAAATTTTACAAAGGCACAGGCTCATCTTTAAATGGTTCTTTCTGTATTTAGAGAACACTACAATTTTATAACATATAACAGTAACACTGTAAAATAAGGTCTCATTTATTAGGATTATTAATTTGGAGAAATGTAGCATTGCATCACTTGCTCACCAATGGATGCTCTGGAGTGAATGGGTGCCGTCAGAATGAGAGTCCAAACAGCTGATAAAAAACATCACAATAATCCACAAGTAAAAAGTGTGTTTGTAAGAAACAAATCTATCATTTAACATTTGTATTGTTTAAAATATAGTCCATAATACATAACAATGCTTCCTCCAGTGAAAAAGTAATTCTTCTGTTGTCTCTCACATCAAAATCCACCAACAAATTTCATTTAGAGCTATTTTGGCTCCTGATTCAGACCAAACCAAGCATTATTATAAATGATGCACTCTATTTTAGTTAATAACATCTTAATGATTGATTTGCTTTTTAAAAACACACAGCTTTTGGCTTCTCAAGATGTTAACTGATGGACTGGAGTGGTGTGCATTACTTGTGGATTATTGTGATGTTTTTATCAGCTGTTTAGACTCTCATTCTGACGGCACCCATTCACTCCATTTCTGAGCAAGTGATACAATGCTACATTTCTTCAAATGTGATGAAAAAACAAATTTCTCTCCATCTCAGATGGCCTGAGGGGTGAGCACATTTTCAGCAAACTGTCATTTTAAGGTGACTTAAGTCTGGAAGAATGACTCATCTGTCACCTTCTTCAGTAGTTGCTCGGAATGAAGGTTGCGTATTGTGCACTGCTTTTCTGTTAGTGTGTGTGTGTGTGTGTGTGTGTGTGTGTGTGTGTGTGTGTTTGTCATTATAAGGATGTAGCATCATTCTCCTTGTTGCTAAGCTGCCACAGCTCAATTTTTGCCCATTTATTGTAAAGATCCAATTTATCGCAATCCACCCGAGCACAATAATCCTCAGGTTTAATTAAATGATTCCTCAAACACTTGTCAGGTCATTTGTGGAGAAAGCGCAACTGTGTTCTAATTAAATTTTACAAAGGCACAGGCTCATCTTGGAATGCTTCTTTCTGTATTTAGAGAACATGGAGCTCAAAACCAGTCATAAGGGTATTTCTTTAAATAAATAAGCTTTCCATTGATGTATATGGTTTATTAGGACTGGACAATAATTAGTGTAGATACAACTATTTGAAAATCTAAAATCTGAGAGTGCAAAAATTGCTTTTAAAGTTGTCCAAATGAAGCTTTTAGCAATGCATAATACTAATCAAAAATTAAGTTTTTGATATATTTACGGTAGGAAATGTACAGAATATCTTTGGAACATGATCTTTAATTAACATCCTAATGATATTTGGTAATAATTTTGACACACAGAGTGTATTTCTGGCTATTTCTACAAACATACCCATGCTGCTTAAGACTGGTTTTGTCGTCCAGGGTCACATTTTATAACATGCAATGGTAAAACTTTACAATAAGGTCTAATTTATTAACATTAGTTATTTAATATAAACTAACAGCTTGTTATTTATTGCTTGTTTGTGGTAGTTCACAGTGCAGTGCATTAATAAAGACTATTGGAATAATGTTCAGTGCTAGTTTGTTTATTTATTTAACAAATGAAACCTTAATGTAAAGTGTTTGCCATTTAACATCAAAGCTGTTTTAAAACTTCAACCAAAATACAAAATACTGCAAATGACCAAACTGCAATGAGAAATCGATCTTATGTGACATCTATGAGTCAGATTTAACCTTCAACACAACTGACTAACTGCTGTGATGACACATAAAAAAATCTTGACATATAAAGAGATGACAATACCAGCTTCTTCCTATTTTATCTGAATCTTTCCACCAGCCCTATTGTTGCAAAACGTCTCCCTCTGTTGTCCAGTTTGGGTTTGGGTTTCTATTTAAAAACTGAAGGACTGTCGGCTTGTGTTTGGACATTGGATGGCTTTGTATCTTTTGGCTTGTATATGGATTATGCATCATGTTCATGACCTGTAATTATCAACAATTGTGGAGAAACGTGTGATCAAGTATCCGCCAACCTTTTTCAGTGTTGTTATTGAGAAAAAAATAAAATGCGTTACATTCATTTACCAAACAAATAAAGGCTGATGTGTTGAACAATGCTCCTTTTGACTTGTGTATGTATATTTTATGTGATCAAACATATAGTAAAATATTATTACAGTTTAAAAAGAAGTTTTCTATGTGATTATATGTTAAAATTCCTGTGATCAAAGATGCATTTTCAGCATCCTTACTTTAGTCTTCAGTGTCACATGATGCTTCAGAAATCATTCTAATATGCTGATTTGCTGCTCAAAAAACATTTCTAGTTATTATCATTGTTCAAAACAGTTTCATATTCTTTTGGAAACTGATACACTGTAAAAAGCGTTCACCAATTAGTTTAGCAGCTGCCTTAAGATTTGAAGTTAAATCAACTTAAGTCATTTAAACTTACAAGTTATATCAACTCATTTTTATTGTAATAAGTTCAAATGACTTGTAGTTTTAAGCTGTTTTAACTTAAACATTTAAGGCAGCTGCTGAACTTAGGTTTTTAAGTTGAATCTGGTGAAAACTTTTTACAGTGTAGATTTTATTTTTCAGGATTCAGAGTTGAATCAAAAGGAATAGTTCAAAGGAATAGTAATTATTTCAAATAGAAATCTTTTGCAACATTATAAATGTCTTTACTCTAACTTTTGATCAATTTAACACTGCCTTGCTGAAACTTCAAATGAATGAGAAGGTGTGCTCAAACTTTTGGTCTGTACTGTATATTTTTCTGTTTATTAAAGTTTTTACTCTACATTTGTGCAGTTTTCAGTGGGTTAGTGATATTTTTTAAATATATATAAATTAACAAATAATATTTTTTTAACTGGGTTTTTATACAAAAACTGCTTTTTTATGTAAAATTCACTTTATAAAAGACCCACATTTCTAAATTTAATTCATGGGGATAACATGGATAATTTCACATGGTTTAGCGTAAGATGTTTGCCCATCTTTTGGAAAATCCAGTTTTAAAAGTAAAAAAATTACTTTTACCAGTCGGTGGCTGCAGAGCTCCACTATTTGCTGTTTGACCACCTGAAAGATATTTTTTCACAAGTTTTTTCAGTTGAATTCATATCTACAGTACAGACCAAAAGTTTGGACACACTTCCTCATTCATTTGAATGAGAAGGTGTGTCCAAACTTTTGGTCTGTACTATATATATATATATATATATATATATATATATATATATATATATATATATATATATATTGTGCACCACCGATTTTCACTATATGAAGAAAAATATAGTGAAATTAGTTTGAGATTTGATATTCGCTACATATTCGACTAGGCTGCTTTAGGGATGATCTGCAGTACAGTAACAGTCTGTACTGGGTAAGGGCTCCCTCTAATGGCCTGGTGTTACAGATAGTCCTGTAAATATCAATTTGAATGAATTATTGGACTCGTTTTGTACTGTGAGATAAATTTGCTGATGATCCCTAAAGCAGCCTAATCGAATATGCAGCGAATATCAAATCTAAAACTAACTTTACCGCACTTAAAGATGACAGAACAACACGACATTAGGACGACAGAATAAGATGACAATAAGATCGACAGTAAAAACAACAGAATAAGATGACAAAACAGGACAACAGAACACAACGACAGAACAAAATGACAGTTAGGACAACAGAGAAAAAGGTGGTAGGACGACAGATTAAGAGGATTTCAACACTCAACATACATCATACATTCATGCACATCAACATAGACTGATTTAACTGAACAAGTAGGCAATGACTGTAGACAAAGACAAATGTATGGTTCAATGCACAAAGCAGTCGACTCTTTTTAGGCACAAATGGAACCCCATAGTTAGAGCTCTTTGAAGCTGCATTTAAACTGCATTTTGGAAGTTCAAACTTAGGAGCACAATAAAAGTGTACTATATGGGGAGAAATCCTGAAATGTTTTTTTATCAAAAAACCTAATTTCTTTACAACTGAAGAAAGAAAGACATGAACATCTTGGATGACAAGGGGGAGAGTACATTATTTCTGTTCTGGAAGTGAAATAATCCTTTAAATAAACCGTAAGACTTATTGTACAAAAGTTTTCACCCCCTCAATGAAAGTCTACAGGATTTTTGGTGGTTTTGATTTACTGAAACCATAAGCCAGATCAGTTAGAAAAGATAAAGCAAGCCGAGTCAGAAGAGTCTGAAGGAGTTTGGTGGTTAGCTTAAAAGCTCTAGAAGGAGATAAACTTTAAAATGTAGTCTCAGAAGAAGAAAAAGAAGCCAACCTAATAAAAGCCCACCGTGCCTCGTAACGAGAACCTCGTTTCTCTTTGACTGACACACAGTGAAACCCAAGAGCTTAATTAATGCAGTGTTTATTCAAAACGAGGCGTTTGCTGTCATTTGGAGTCAACAGGTGTGGAGTATATTGACTGAGCTCTTCCTGTGATGCGATACCATCTGTCTCTGTGGTTCAGCTTCACTGCTCCGGTCACAGAATGCCACCGACTGCACCGTCATGCTCACCAGATCTTCCTGTTGTCATTAGAATAGGTTTTCTGCCGGTTTCTGTAGGTTCTCTAAGAAACACTGGTCTACTTGAGGTCTATTTAAAAGACCTGCAGGTGCAAGGATGTGCTCAAATGAGTGTGTGATCGGTTTCGCCTCCAAACCAACAACGTGACTCATTTTATTGGCAACATTGTGTCGATTTTGGATTCTGTGAAGTAAAGACTCTTTGTGTGGTCTGTCTGCAAACATTAGGCAGTTTGGCGACTGGAAATATTCATCTTTTGAAACAAAACCCGAGTGTTTTGTCTCCCGAGGATAATGCATCTTCATTTTTAACCCTACATGAATCATTTCTGTCCCTCTGAGTTGGCCTAGTCATTTAGTTCAGCTGAAAGATCATTTGTTTGAATGAGCCTTTAAAAATTCTGTTTCACGAGCGCCTACAAGAAACAAAAGCTGCTTGATGCATCATAATTACCTGAAACAAGAACCTATGTTTGGCATTTGTCAGTTTCCTGAACAAACTTAGTCAAAATGCCACTGTGATGATGCTCTGGTTCCAAAAAATAAAATATTATAAAATATAAAAAAAATAAATCAAATAAAAAATAAATATGATTATTATTAAAAATAGTGTATTGAAAAATATATATTGAAATTTATTATATTTATACTGTATATTATAATATATAAAAATAATATATTTTTCTAAATTATATTAATTAACTAAATTTTATTATTTGAAGTATTAGTTCAAAAATAATAATATGACGAAAATATTATTCAACATTCATATAATCAATCAAATAATCAAAGTTGTTGAGAAATGTTATCTGTAATAACAGCAGTTGCAGAAGCGTGGTCTCGTGAGGCTCGCTGTGGTTTTATTCAAATTATCTGCTGTACAAATAGTCCCACACTCACAGAAAACTCAACTTCAGACCCCTCATGTCTTCATTCTCACTCGAGGTAAGTGATCACTAATGTTTCAGAGAATGTGCTTCAGACTTATGAAGCTGATTTTGAAAACAATCCTGAAAGCTATCATTAAGATTAATGCAATAATAAGATCCGCTGAACATCAGTTGTAATCCAAAAGTCTTTCATGACGTTATATATATATATATATATATACACATACATACTATTTTATACTTTTTATACATTTTATTTGCACTATAGTTTTTATATGCAATGATAATATGAAAAAATGATCATAACGCTAAATAATTAAAATATTAAATATATTATTGTAATATAGTTTCAATTATATTATATATATATATATATATATATATATATATATATATATATGTATACATGTGTACATTCTTTTTATACATGTAATTTGCCATGTAGTTTTTATATGCAATGAAAATATGAAAATGTAATCAAAATGGTGAATAATTAAAATCTCTTAATGTTATTTTAATATAGTTTCGATTAAATTTATATATATATATATAGATATATGATTGTTATAGATATTATCTGCGGTGTAGTTTTTACATTCAATGACAATATGAAAATAAATCATAATGGTCAATTATGAATAAAATTATTGTAATATAGTTTCGATTAAATTATATATTTTTTGCAATATAGTTGATAATATGATAATATGAAAATAGAATCATAATGCTAAATAAAAAATATATATATATAATTGTAATTTTTTTATATTTATTGTTTGTAATGTATTATTTATATGCAATAACAATTTGATTAAAAAACATTATCGTATAATGTGAAAATATATTAGTATTAGTAATTATAATAATAAATGACTAACTTATATATATCTAGACTTTATAACATTATTTGCAATATAGTTTTTGCATGCAATGATAATATGATAAAATATTATCTTATAAACTAATAAAAAATAGCAAAAAAAAATCAAAACACAATTATAAATATTTTTTAAATTTTTTTTATTTTTAAATAATTGTAAATCAACCAAAATATAATTATTAATTAATTAATAATTAATTATTCTAGTTTGAAGTAAAAGGTAATGCACAGTAGTAACATATATTAATACACATCTATCCTCCAAAAAGATCTACTTAATCTTTAGCTGTAAATGCGTATCTATATCTTAATCTGCATCTTACCACCTTCTGCTAAAGCTGTCAATGACTCATTTTATGATCATCGTCTTTGTGTGATGGATGTTCAGTTATGATCATGAGAGATTACAAGACTGAACAAGTTACTTTTGATGATATTATCACAAAGACCTGTTGCTCATTTTGTTTCTCTGCTGTTTTAGTTAAACGAACTGACTATAATGAGGGATATAACACTTCACTATAGCCTTTAAAACCAGTCAAATGTTCTCTTTCTGTTAATTGTTTTCATTCAAAGCAGAAGTGTTTGTTCAGCTTATTGAATCAGTTAGTCACCCATGACTCATTTATAACGAAGAACGTGTTTACTACGGTAAAACGCAGGTATTTGTCGGGGACTGACGATGGCACAGAGGTGTCCTGAGGGTCAGTATTTGGACAAGTTGCTGCTGCGAGAGTGTGTCCCTTGCAGAATGGTCTGTCACAACAGCATCATTGTTTCACGCTGCTCGGAGTACTGCGGTAAGCTCCACCATGTCTTCAGCTTCTGCGTGTGAAGAGCATTATTTGATGAAGAACGTGTGATGTTGTTTCGCAGAGGCCTGGAAATGTAAAGCTGTGTCGGGTCAGTTCTACGACACGCTGCTGAAGAAGTGTCTGAGGTGCTCAGAGCTGTGCGGCAGTCACCCGGCGGCCTGCGCAGACGCATGCAGGAGTGAGTCAAACGTCTGCATCACTGAGTCACGCATTTCAGAACAATCATACTTGACATTTTAGCTCTTAAATACTCAAAATCACGTTATAAGTACTGCGGTTCCAAATACAATGGAAGCTTGTTTCTGCCTCAGGTTTCTTTCTCAGAATAGTGCATTTGTAGGCTTAACATTTGAATTCTGACTTTCTATCAGACTTCTGACTTTACATCTCACTCTTGTGACTTTTTTCAGAATTCTGAGTGTACATGTCAATTTTTTTTTCCAGAAGTCTGAGTTCACATCTGACAATTCTCACTTATTTGGAATTCTACGTTTACATCTCACTATTATCACTTTTTTCAGATTTGAGTTCACATCTGACCATTCTGACCTTTTTGGAATTCTGAGTTTATATCGCACTATTATCACTTTTTACAAATTCTACGTTTACATCTCACTATTATCACTTTTCAAAATTCTGAGTTTATATCTGACTATTATCAATTTTTCCAAATTCTACATTTACATCTCACTATTATCACTTTTTTCAGAATTATGCGTTTGCATATCACTATTATCACTTTTTGAATTCTGAGTTTATATCTCACTATTATCACTTTTTTCAGAATTATGCGTTTGCATATCACTATTATCACTTTTTGAATTCTGAGTTTATATCTCACTATTATCACTTTTTTCAGAATTATGCGTTTGCATATCACTATTATCACTTTTTGAATTCTGAGTTTATATCTCACTATTATCACTTTTTTCATAAATCTGAGAGTACATATCAATTTTTTTTTTATTTCTTTCAGAAGTCTGAGTTCACATCTAACAATTCTCACTTATTTGGAATTCTGGGTTTATATCTCACTATTATCACTTTTCTTCAGAATTATGGGTTTGCATATCACTATTATCACTTTTCGAATTCTGAGTTTATATCTCACTATTATCACTTTTTTTCCAGAAGGCTGAGTTTACATCTGACAATTCTCACTTATTTGGAATTCTTCAAAACACTATTTTATATTTATCAAAATACTAAGTTTACATCTTACTACTATTGCCACTTTTTCAGAACTCTAAGTTTACATCTCACTATTCTCATTTTTTTAATTCTAAGTTTACATCTCACTATTATTACTTTTATTCTTCATACATCTTGCAGTTATAACTTTTTTCAGAATTTCCGTTTACATCTTGCAATTTGGATTTTTTCCCCCATTATTATTATTATTATGACTTTACATTTCTCAAATTTGACCCTTTTCCTTTGAGGGGGACAATTACAAGAAAAAGGACTGAATTGTGAGATATACTCAAAACTGGAAGAATTAAGAGTCAGAATTGTGAAATAAAAAGTGGCAATTACTTTTTTAGCATTCTATGGAAACAAGCTTCAATAAAATACTACCAGCTACATATACCCCTTATAAAAATTAACCATAGTTTTATTAGAGTAAAAGTGTAGTAAACATGTTTTTTTTTTGCGCATTGATTACCATAACCACAGTTTTACTACAAATACGATGGCTCAACTGTTAGTGTAGCAAATCCATGGTTAATTTGTTGTTACTATGGTTTAACTATAGTAGCCTAACCATGTTTTTGTTTTTGGTAGTAAAACCATGAGAAAACATCTTCAAACATAAACGTACCTGGTTAAATTTGTACTTAACTTATTTTAAAAAGTGTTCTAGTAGTAAACCTGACTTGCATGTATATATACCTTTCTGGTCGCTGTAAGCGCTGTAATTCTGTCATTCAGGCTCAGGTGCGGTGTCCGTGACGCAGAGGCCTTTCGGCGGGTCTGCAGTGCAGCGGGAGACCGGCAGAGGGCGCTCAGTGCCCGGATCAGCACTGTACTCAGAGGCGCTGCTCTACTCTCTGCTGGGCCTCTGCATCACAGTGCTGATGTTTACTCTGACCGCTGCCGTCCTGCTGCTGCTCAAGAGAGCCAAACACCAGCAACAGCTGGACACCAAGAAACAGCCCAACAAACAAGGACAATCGTCGAAAGGTCACAAAACATATTCAATATTTCTCTTTTTTCCCATTCTATTTGAAGGCTCGTTGCAAGTGTTTGTTTTGTTTGTTTCAGATTCTCTGATGGCCCGGGCGGATGAGGTGTCTCAGGAGGGTAGTGTGACTCAGGACCGGCCGAAAGCCACAGAAACCTGCGTCTATTGCTTCTCCGAGCACACGAACGCGCCGCACCCGCTCTATCAGCAGGCCGGAGCTCACGAGCCCGCGCGCGCGCGCGCCGCCGCCGCCGAGAATCATCACCATGACAACGGCGCGCTCCATCAGCCGGTTCAGACGCACACCGATAAAAGCAGAGCGTTCAGGATCATATGTTCACCGACACAAACGAGCATGTGAACAGACGTGTGCTGAGGAACTGAAACAATAAACACATGTAACTGTACTGTCATTCCTCAAGAATTCCTATGGAAAAAAATATAACTTTAGTTTAGTTTTAATAAATGCTGTATTTAATAGAGCACAACACACTTTTAAGGCCTCTTGACTCTGAAAGTTGATTATTATAATTACAACTTCTGAATTAACTAAATTTATGTGACCATGGAGCATAAAACCAGTCATAAGGGGTTTAAAATTGAGATTTATACACTATCTGAAACTTTCCATTGATGTTTGTTTGTTAGGATAGGACAATATTTGCCCGAGATGCAACTATTTAGCAAAAAAAAAAAAAAAAATCAAAACATTGAGAAAATCACCTTCAAAGTTGTCCAAATGAAGTTCTTAACAATGCATATTATTAATCAGAAATTAAGTTTTGATATATTTATGGTAGGGAAATGTATGATCTTTACCTTATATCCTAATGATTTTTGGCATAAAAGAAAAATTGATCATTTTGACCCATGCATTGTATTTTTGGCTATTGCTACAAATATAACCGAGCTGCTGAAGACTGGTTTTGTGGTTCAGGGTCACATTTTCAGTTTTGTAGGAAGAGTGACTCAAGTTCATTAGGATTTAAGTCACTTGCTGGTCACTAGTGAGCAGTTTTGCACTTTTTTGGTTTCCACGGTAACTGTGACTGTGTTCTCTGATTGGTGGAGCTCGCTTGAGAATTAAGAATATTATGCACTGATCTATAACATGAACATACAGATATCTATCTATGGCTTATTTTTCAACACGGAAGTAAGCTGTTTTCTGTGAATGTGTGACGGTAAAATGGTAAAACTGTTTGCATTACAAACCAGTGTTCATAGTTAAGATAGTCATTCAAATAATATAGTAAGACACACCAGTTTGCAATATCAAGCAGCAAAACAAGCTGTTTTTTACAGCTAAAAATAGCTGGAAGCAGTTGAGAACGGAAGCCTGACCTATTGAATTTACCCACTTTTATGGAGAAATAATGTGGATATGGTATTTCAACAGAAATTCAGCCACTAAACATAATTTTGTGGCTTAGAAACATATTTCATCATTTGTGTTGTGATTGGCCGGATACCTCAAGTGCAGGACGGAAATTTTGCGCCCCATGCCGTTTCTCAGCGTGACGAGACAGAAACAATAAAACCCATTATAAATAGGGCATTTGTTACATCCAGTGGAGACATAACTACTGATTATAATGACTCATATGGCAAGCCGTTTTAGCCTAAAATATACTATACTATAGTATACTATACTCGTCGCAATTGCATTTTTACTAGTAACAATTCAATTAAAAACCTCTATAATTCAATTAGAGCTCTCTAAATCAATTTTTACTAGTTACAATTACAATTAGAGAGCTCTACTAATGAATTTTTACTAGTCGTCTCCAGTGACTTCCATTCATTTTGAATTACAGAGCTCTACAACAGAATTTTTACTAGTAAGAATTACAATTAGAGAGCTCTCTAAATCAATATTTACTAGTAATAATTCCAATTACAGAGCTCTCTAATTCAGTTTATACTAGTAACAATTCCGATTAGAGAGCGCTCTAATTTAATTAGTGAAAATGCAATTACAGAGCTCTACAATTCAATTTTTACTAGTAAAAAAACACATTAAAGTTATGTTTAATTGCAGAGCTTCGTAATTGAATTAAAGAGCTCTCTAATTCAGTTCTTACTAGTAACAGTTGAATTAGAGAGCTCTCTAAATGAAATTCTTACTAGTAAAAATTGCTTTAGAGAGCTCTCTAATTGGAATTAATACTAGTAAAAATTCATTTGTAGAGCTCTCTGATTGGCATTGTTACTAGTAAAAATTTAATTATAGAGATCTCTTATTTAATCGTTACTAATAAAAATGCATTTACGATGAGTAATGCTTAGTATATTTAAGGCTTAAACGGCTTGCCATAGACCCACACTGTCTATGTGTTGCGTTGTGCTGCGTAAAAATGACACCATGTCTGCATTGGTGATCATAAAACTATAAACAACAAGCACTACTCTACACTGCTCAAAACTCATGTTTGAATAGTCAGTAGCAAATTCCTTAAATATGAAAATGTACTTACAGGCCGTCAGTCAGAAGCGCAGACTGTCCTTGCAACATTTGAATTAACCCTTTGGGTACAGCTGGCATTGTAAGCTGCTCTCCCAGGTTCAGGAAACAGCCCTCCGTGAAATGCACAGCACACACTCAAATATTTGCATTGTAAATATAACTTAACCACTGATTTCTAGTTGTGTCCTCATTTGGAAGGCTAAAGTACTTTCGCTTTCGCAATGAAAAACAGTGTGTCTCCACAACGTGGCGATTGCAACACTACAACATCCGGTAAAAGTTACGCCTTCTTTCTTTCCATATACATATGGGCGGTGTTATGTGAACAAGTGGGGCGTTTGAATGAGCCGTTTTAGGAGGAGTGGCTGAGTCTTAAAGGGGTCATTGGATACAAAACTCACTTTCCCATGTTGTTTGAACATTAATGTGTTGGCAGTTTGTGTACACAACCACCCTACAATGATAAACATCCACCCAGTGGTATTCTTTAAAAGTAATATCCCCTTTTTAAAATCAGCTCATTCTCAGCTTCTTGTTGTTGTGACGAAACAGAGGCCACTCCCACGATAGTTGATTGACATGAGCGCCTTACCTTAGCCCCGCCCTCACCGAGAATGTCTCAGATTGAGCGATTGAGGTGTTCTGTTGTTGGATGTAATAATGAACATAGCAGTAGTCATTTACTCCCGACATCTGAGCCACTGAAGATGCAGAGGATTAACGTTACTTTCGTTTTTAAATGGAAAGCACCGACCCCGATCTACATATGTGTCTATGTTTGTGCAAATTGTTCCTGATGCAGCTTCACCCACAGCAGAAGTGAGTATATGGGTTTTTAATGCATCTTTGCAAACAACCTTTTATAATAATGTGCTTGTTGGCAAGTTTCACCACTAAACGCAGCTAAAGTAAACATTACAGCTCGTAATCCCGCATCAGAGAGGGGAGGGGCGAGCAGAGCTCATTTGCATTTAAAGGGCCCATGCGATAAAATGAGCTGATATTTTGCAGAGCTGATTTTGACAAGGTAAAAGGGTGTTTTTTTTTTACACTGCTATTGAGAATTTTTAACCGAAGTATATTAGAGACTTTTCATTAAGACCCTAAAGAATCATATGAACTTGTGGAAAATGGCCATCCGATGACCCCTTTAAAGATAAAAACTCATCAAGAGTGAATCACACCACACAGCGCTTTTTCTTCACCATTTTTTTCCATTGATTTGTTTTACATACATTACATACATACATACTATACATAGATACATAATTAACATTTATAAAATCCTCCCCAAAGTCTTTTAGCATCCAGTTTGAACGGCATGCCAAGTTTGAGTACTGATTCAGTACACACACACACACACACACACGTAACAACACCAACACACAGGTGCCCACATACCTGCATGCGTGCACACACACACACACACACACACACACACACGCTCAGATAGCACACATATGTGTACAAGGATATGCATACATGCGCTCACACACGCTCACACACACGCGTGGCTGAGGATAACACTGCTGAATCAAGCCATGGTGGCGACAGGCATCACATGAAAGGAAAACGTCTTCATTCACAATGCATCTGAAACATGACAAGCCTTCACGACCAAACCGGCAACTGAAACCAAGTCCAACGAAAGATCAAAGATGCGACGAAGCAGAAACACCTTCTTTTCCATTCACATCAAAACCACGTGAAGAGAGAGAGACAGAGAGATAAAGATGAAGGTATAGGACACGTAAACAGAAACCAATGACTTATAAAAATAGATTTATATATAGATTTGTGTTTGTGTGGGTGTGTGTGTGTGTGTGTGTGTGTGTGTGAGAGAGAGAGACATTTCCAGCCCAAAGAAGAGAGAGAGAGAACAAAAAAATGAGATGCTGCGAATGAAAAAAAAAGTGCTGGACGAGGACAGTATTCCCAACTCAAGCGACGAACGACGATATAGTTTTACGCTGAAGTCAATAACACCTTTCTGTTGCATTCAGTACATCGATAATGCATACGAAGAAATAAAAAAGGAATCCCTCATTTATACTTCTCGAAAAAAAAAAAAAAAAAAAAATCAGAGGAGGAGGATGAGAAAATCAGAGTGAAATGCGCGTGCCGAGATGTCAGTCTGTGTCTGTAGTGAGAACTCCGTCGTTGTTTCCTCCTCTTTCTGTCAAGTATGCTCCGGTTGCTCAGTGCAGATTGGTTTAGCTGTGTCACTTCTTTTTTTTTTATTTTAGTTTTTGCTTTGTCATTATATGTTGTTGTTTTGATTTTCTTTAGTGAGAAAGGCTGCGTTCGTATGTCGTAACGCTCTTCTGTTCTTGCCAGCTCTCGTGGGACGAGCAAGTGTCAGGCTGGATGGTCTGCGCTCACTCCTCCATCCCGCCTTCACTCATATGATCCTCCCTTCACAGCTTCGACTCGGGCCGCTCCTGCTTCGGGATTATTCGTATTCCAGGAACTGCTTATGGTAAAATAACAAGTACCTGCAAAAGGTATATACGATGGTTATATGACGTCCACATCAAAAGAAATTCACAAAAGTGATTTTATGTCCATAGGAAGCCCATTAAATGTAAGTAAAGTGTCTAATTTTAAAGTTTCAAATGTCAAAATTTGGTTGAAATAATGTTAGGTTGTCATTCAGTGTAACAATATTTATGTAAAAATTCTAACAACATGCTTATTCTGACTTGTGCATATAAAAATATATAAAAGAATAAGGGAGCATATTAAATTTCATTGTGTTTTAAATGAGTGAAACATTCTTACTGACAAATGGACAAAACCTAGGATAGTGGCACATTTAATAAAAAGCAGTCTTTTAATGTCATAAATTGATTTTAGTTGTAAATATGCCTGACAAGATCGTTACTCTGAATGATATTTTAGTGGTCTTCTGTAAATTACGTAAATTGTTTGTTTTTTGTTTAGAAAAAGAAAAAAGCAATTAAATAAAATATTTATTCATATATTTTTATTTAAAGCAGTATTACACTTATTGTTTCAATGCCTCAACCCTTTTTCATCTTTGATATAAAATAAATATATATTTTTTTCTTTTTAAATTTTAGCTACTGTATGGTTTTATATAGTCAATATAGATTTTACAAATTTTATTTTGTATTTTTATTTAGTTTAGTACTTTAAGTTACAAGAATTGATACTGAAAATAAGATATATATTTTTTAAATATAAATATTTAAAAATACTTTTTAAATATTTTATTTCAAGTAATGATTTTATTATGTAATAAAATGTATTTATTTCAGTTTTAGTTATTTTGGTGTATCAAGTCAAAATAAAATTTTATTTCAGTTAGTATTTTATATATATATATATATATATATATATATATATATATATATATATAAACATTTTATTTCAAGTAACAATTTTCTATGCAATAAAATGTAATTTTTGTTTAGTTTTAGTTGTAGTAATTTTGGTGTAGTTAATTTTTTAATTGTTAAATTATTTTATTTGAGTTAGTATTTATATTTTATTTCTTTTTTATTTTATTATTATTTAATTATTTCTAAATATTTTATTTCAAGTAGTGATTTTTTTTGTATAAAAATTTAGTTTTTTGTTTTATTTGTAGTCATTCATCATCAGTACTAATATTATTATTAATATTATAATATTTAAATAGAAATGCATAATAGCCTAATAATAATAATAATAATAATAATAATAATAATAATATTGTTAATGAAATTTGTGAAAAATTAATTCTGGCTACAAAACTAAATTTTAGTTTTCACATTACATCATTTTTGTTTCCATTATAATCACATATTTTTTTCTTTATTTTATCATTTAAAAAAATATATAATAACAATTATGACATTATCAGTACTATTATTAGTATTATTGCTATATTTAATGAGAAAGGCATAGAAATATTAAATATATACTATATAAATTATAGAAGTTTTGTTATGTGTAAAACAAAACGGTAAAAAAACTCAAAACAACAACTATTAATACAGTAGTACTACTACTATTAATAATAATAATAATAATAATAATAATAATAATAATAATAATAATAATAATAATGAAATGACCAGTCCTAAGGGTCAGCTTTGATCATCTGAAAGCTATAAAGAATAAAAAAAGCTTTCCATTGATGTATGGTTTGTTAGAATAGGACAATATTTGGCTGAGATTCAACTATTTGAAAATCTGGAATCTGAGTGTAGGGAAAAAAATCTAAATATTGAGGAAAATCGCTTTTAAAGTTGTCCAAATGAAGTTCTTAGCAATGCATATTACTAATCAAACATTAAGTTTTGATATATTTATTGTAGGAAATTTACAAGGTATCTCCATGGAGCATCATCTTTGCTTAATATCCTAATGATTTTTGGCATAAAAGAAAAATCGATCATTTTGACCCATGCAATGCATTATTGGCTATTGCCACAAATAAGCATGTATAAACCACTTAGACAAATATTATTGCAAAAGTCCCTAGTTTGCACTGCAGTAAACTCAATCAAAAAAGTGTGACTCGATGGTGAAGGAGCTCTTGTATGTAGTATGTGTGACTGACCCCTCGCTGTCCAGAACATCTTTAATGCTGGCTTTAGTGATAATGGCATCATCACATTTAAACCACTGGTCCTTGTGCTGGCGGATGAATGTGGTGTAATGGCCGCTTTCCAGCGTGCCCTGATGATTGACCACCGCGAACAGAGAATACCTGCAGCAGAGGACACACACAGAGATCGTTACAGGAACAATCCTTCACAGCAGACAACACCAAACACAGCAGACTTCCATTCACTCACTTGTTATCGTTGTTTAAAGAGTCTACGGGCTGCTGGTACTGGCCGTTCATCCGGCTCTCTTTACTGAGAGACAAAACAGGACACACATTAGCTTTCAATTGACTGTCTGTACTGTAATCAGACGCTGAAGACGCCGCCGCTCGTACCTGGAGGCCATGAAGGGCGTCATGTCCAGCTCTAGAGGGAACGACACGTAGGTGGTGATCTTCCGCCGGAGCTTCGCCGAATGCTCAAACCGCTGGACGAGAGAAATGAAATCAGTCAAATGCACAGATCTGAGAGGGTTTAACGAACACATCGAGTGAAGAAAACTCAGAATGAAGCCCACAGACACGTCTGATCAACACTGACAATCAGACACTTATTCACTTATTCATTCATCAGCAGCTATATTCATGCCAAAATACAACAATATTTACATTTTTGCTATTATTACTATTGTTATTAATAAAAATAAATAACCAAACAAGTTATATTCAAATTGAATATTAATATTGAAGATCTACACTACTATGTGTAAGACAATAAATAATAAACTAATAATAATAATAATTATTATTACAGCAGTAGCAGCAGTTGTAAAAAAAATCATAAAAAAATTAAAATCTAAAAGAAATTTGTGAAAAGTGAATTCTGGCATCAAAACAAATTACTGAGTACTTCTGTTTTAAATAGTAGTACGGAATTATATATATATATTAGGGGTGGGCATAGATTAATTTTTTTAATCTAGATTAATCTAGATTAATTT